>NW_026592102.1:0-16634 GCF_907164565.1 Psammomys obesus | reverse complement strand
TGTGTGTGTGTGTGTGTGTGTGTGTGTGTGTGTGTGTGTGTGTGTGTTACCAGTTTGAAATACATTTCTGGGGCCAGAGAGATGGCTTGTTTGGTAAAGATGCTTGCCATCCCCGAAACCCACATAGAGATGGGAGGAGAGAACCGACTCCACAAAGTTGTCCCTAACCTCCACACCTTTGCCATGGCACACCCAGTAATAAAAAATAAATAATACTTAAATTAAAATTCTGACGTTTCTGACATGGCTTGGTGGGTAACAGTGCCTGCATCCAAGCCAAATGACCTGAGTTCAGCTGGAGACCCACAGCATGCATGAACTGACCCCAGACCCCCACAAGTGGTCATTTGACTTCCCAGGGTGCTCTGAAACAGTATCCCCCGTACCTATAAAAAGATTAAATAAATGTGATACATTTCTATACTAGTTACAACTAACACAAATGTACATACAGGCCAGAGAAGTCAAGGCACACAGGTATGTGTTTGTCATTCATTCACAGATTCTTTAAGACAGGGCCTGCCCCTCGGGAGATGGCGGACCAGCTACGTCCAGTTCCCACCTTGGTGAAGCCAATTACCAAGAATGAAACCACAGGACATAGCATTTATTGTGTATTTGAGACTTTGTGTGACTAACCTGACCCTGTGGCTGGGGATCTTATACTATTTATGAGTGAGGAAAGAGATCAAAGAAAGGTCTGGAGGGGACTTCCGCTCAGCTGAGGCCTCCGTGCTGGCCTTTATGATTCCAGGAGTAAGCTGGATTCCCCCAGCAAGCCTTCCCAGCAGAGTGCCTGTAACTGGCCAGACAGGAATAGGGGCACAGGCTGGTCCAGGGAGGTAAAGTAGAGTGCTTACCTCATGACCGAAGCAAGGCAGGATGGTATGTGCTGCTAGTTAGGAAAAGCGCGTTAGTCACAGCAGAGCATGGGATGGTCAGTGCGGGAATCAGTGGGGAGGAGGTCAGCGTGGGGCCTTGCATGCACACAGGCAGGCAGGGTGTGCTGGAGGTGACAGGGTGCCACCCGCCTCCTGTGCGATGAGGCAAGGAGTCTTCGGAGTCTTGCTGGAATGGAGACAGGGAAGGGCGTGGCTAGCTGTGCTTTCTGTTGAGACCTCTCTGGGTGTTCTTGGGGAGAAACAAGCAGGGCAAGGGCTTTGGCTTGTTAAGCATCTCCAGGTAGGCACAAGAGCTCGGTGTAAGGCTTCTGCTTCCAAAGAAGCCGGGAAGACAGAAGAGGCAGATCTGAGTGGATGGCTGGAGTGGGCAGTCTCTCAGCCACTCAGTTTAGTGACCTACCACTTGCGGGTTTCAATCCGACTGTCACCTCCTGGAGTAATAATAGGCTCTCCTGTCCCCCTTATGGACCAGCTTGGGAATCTAGTGTGACTCTGAAGGCAGCTGGGTGAAAAAGTTCAATTTTATACCATCCCTGTCTCTGGACTGGGACCTTCCAGGATGGGCCCCTCCTTCATCTGCTCACCAACCTGCTTCCTTAGCAGGGTCATAAAGTGTGGCACTTAGGCATGCTTTCCAGAGGATGTTTGCCGAAAGCGTGGATGTAGCATCAATCACACATTTCTAAATGCTCCATTGGGGAGACACTTTGTCTTCCCTAAGAACTGGATCAAAGATTCAAGATCTTGATCTAGTTGGGGTGGGGGTGGCGGTGGGGGTCCCAGCTCAGCTGAACTGCAGCTGGAAAGCCAGTGTGAGGGGCAGGACTCCAGGCTCCTAGAGAAGCTTCCAGAAAGGTGAGCCTTGTGACCAGCCCCTGCTCTCCTTCAGTGCCACCCCCAAATTGTGTTTTGGGACTGAAACTGGGTTTCAGTTTCAAAACACATTGCGGTTTTTCATGTTGAAGCTCTGAAGTCCTTTCCCAGGTGGCCAGAGCCCCCCATTCCAGGGCAGGAGCGACACACTTGGGGCACCTGCTGGCTCACCCAGCAGTGTGAGCATTCTTTTCCTCTACAGTGTTTATTTTGCATGCTTTGTTTTTCTTACAGAGTGTCATATGTGCTCATAAATTTGCTGGCAAAACAATAAATAAATAAATAAATAAAGAAAGAAAGAAAGAAAGAAAGAAAGAAATAAATAAATAAATAAATAAATAAATAAATAAATAAATAACTGTTATTCCCTCCTGGGTTTTTGCATTTGTTTTGGCACGTGTATGTATCTAATCTCGAGGATGCTAATTTGCCTAATTCTTTCACTTGTCAGTATCTGTGAGAAAATGTGGGTGCAACTGATTTGAGAGCTTCTAGGAAGGAGTTTTAAGATTAACCAAGCTGGTGAGTTCTTTCTCTCTCTCTCTCTAAGATTAACCAAGCTGGTGAATTCCTTCTCTCTCTCTCTCTCTCTCTCTCTCTCTCTCTCTCTCTCCCCCTCTCCCTCTCTCTCCCTCTCTCCCCTTCCTCCTTCCTTCTCCTTCCTCCTCCCACCTCCTTCTTCTCTTTCACTCTCCAGGGCATCTTGTAGCCCAGGCTGACTCCAGCTCCCTCTCTAGCAGAAGATAACCTTGAATATATATGATCCTGCTGCCTCCACCACCCAAGTCTTGTGATTACAGGCATGCTGCACCACACCGGGTATTTCCTGTGCTGGGATCAAACCCAGGTATGGGAGCAGGCTAGGCAAGCATCTGCCAGCTGTGCCGCACCCTCAGCTCCTGTTTGCCTTTTTCTGGGTTTCATCAGATTGACATAAATAAAAACAACTATTGGGTAAATAATATCAAACTCATTCTTTCAACAAGCATAAAATAAAAACCTCAAGTGAACCGGACAGACGTTGAGGAGTCCGCTCCGTGGAAATCAACTTTCTCTTTCTGGCAACATGAGACCATGAGCACCCTGCTATGGGTCCTTAGAGTTAAGCCAGTGTGAAGGTCAGGTCCCTGTGGCTCATGACTGTAGGGCTCTGCTCTGCTGCAGCACCTCTTTAATCCTTCCACTCAGGAGGTGGAGACAGGAGAATCAAAAGTTTAAGATTATCCTTGGCTCCACAATAAATTCAAGGCCAGCCTGGACTGTGACATCAAAAAGAAAACAAACCAAAAGGGGGGAAAAAAACCCTGCATGCACATACCACAGGATCTCAGGGTTGTGAGAAAAAAGGAGGGAGGAAGAGAAAGAGAAAGAGAAATAAAATGCTGGTAGGAGTTCACCCACTCAGGGTGGGGATCTCCGCGGCTTGCCTTTAGGATCAGTCATGGCAGGTTGGTGATGGATTGCAGAGAGCCATTGCCTCGGAATCTTGGGTTTGGAGGGACAGTGGGGTTACTGGTTGACAGAGGGAGAAATAAGACCCGGAATGAAGCCGTTCATAGGACACAGCCCAGGGCCCAACAGAAGCACAGACCAGCCCGGAATCCTAGTCCACAAACAAGCCTGTCTTTTTGCCTAGGATACTGGCTATTTTGGGAGTTAGGAGGGGAGAATCAGAGTCAGGAAGAGACAGGATGTAGCCTCCACAGACCCAAGGAAGGCTAGGCAACATGAAGCCTCTGCTTTAGAGCCCCGGAAGGCCCAGAGTGAGGTGTTAGGAGACCCCACCTTCCTTAGCACTTTCATCTGCCCACTCAGCCTCCTAACCTGTCCCCACTTCTGCCCACACAACCACCAAGCCCCCGCCCTCACCCCAGGATGCTTTGCTCCATCTACCACAGGCTCTCTGTACCTTTGCCTGTACTCAAGGAGGGTACAAACCTGCCAGGCACAGCTGTGCGCGCTGGACACCTCACAGGGTATTGCTTCCACACTGCAGACACCACAGCCTCCCATCAGCAGTTTCTAGCAGGTGACAGGAAGACGCGCCTGTTCTCTTTTAATCACCTACACTTGGGTGCCATCTGGGCCGGCAGGGCTCGGCTGTTTGCTCTGCCTAGAATACCGCCTCCCCTGTGCCTCACACTTCATGAAGCAGACTCTGGCTCCCCCAGAGCCCTCCTCTTTTCCCGGAGGATATCCATAGCAACACCCTTCTCACCACAAGTGTCCGGCTAACGTCAGTCAATGCTAACTGCTGAGGCAGGAGTCACTAAGGCCTGGTAGAGATTTCCGGAACACGGTTCTGGGTGGACTCATGGCTGAACTGATTACTCAAAAGTAACATTCCTTTCAATCTTCATTCTTTAAACGGGAACACTTAAAAAAAAAAATCTCTGCTGGTTTGTGCTTTTCTCCAACACTCGCTAATGAGACACCGAGTCATGTCAGGAATAAGCAGACTGGAGTCCGGGAGGCTGTGGCTTAACACACAGCCTTCTTTAAAGGGTGTCTGATCTCTTCATGCACTCATTTCTTTCTACGGGACACGAGGCTGAGTTTCTGTCTCCTGGAGTGGTATAATAAAGTTTTATTTACAAATCGATGTGTCTATTTTAAAGTGCCGAGTGCAAATGCACACCCAACCAGTTGCAAGTCGAGCAGAAAGTCATCTGGGGGCAACTGGGAGGGTGAGAATGTGATGTGCAGGCTCTGAAGACAGACTGCCTGAATTTGGGTGTAGTAGCTCACTGTGTGAGGTTAGTTCTCATCTCTGGGCCTGGTACTCTTCACATGTTCAGCTAGAAGGATTACAATGGTAATCAAGTACCCTGGAAACTGTAGTGAGATGTGCGTGAAGATTCCTGCAGCTGGGCACAGTGGCACACACCTGTGATCTCAGCAGTCAAGACAATGAGGTAGAAGGATCCTGAATTCAAGGCCAGCCTAGGCTACATGGAAAGGACTTGTTGTGTGTGTGTGTGTGTGTGTGTGTGTGTGTATACATATACATATATGTGTGTTTGTATATATATATGTGTGCCTGTGTGTAAATATATAGACTGAAGCAATGGCTTCGTGTGAGGTACCATGTGGGATCTAGCCATTGAACCCAGGTCCTCTGAAAGTGCAGCCATCGAGTGCTCCTGATTGCTGAGCCATCTTGACAACCTCCAGACCTTGTCTGAATAAATAAGTAAACAAATAAACAGATAGGCTGGGGATGTAGTTTTGTCGGTAGAACTCTTGCCTAGCATGTGCAAAGCCCTGGGCTCAATCTCCAGCATCAAATAAACTCAAGAGTAGAGGCTCACACCTCTAAGAAGAACTCGGCTCAGAAATTTAAGGTTATTTCCCACTACACAGGGAAGACAGAATTCCAAGGTCATCCTTGACTATACAATAAGCTTGAGGGCAGCTTGGGACTTTGGACCTGATCAGCCCACCTCAAATAAAATGATCTTCGTAGTGATTGCTGTGTTTATGACAGGTTGTTCTAGCCGCTGCTGTGACCGGGAGTCACAGGTGAGTACACACTGTTCACAGAACCAAGGACAGTTCGGCTGTAGGAATTTTTATTAGCAGGGGAGGGTGGGACACTAAGGCAGGAGGGCTGCAGGAGGAGGGGCTACAGAAGCTTGGTTCACTTGGGGGGTTCGGTGGCCAGCACCGGGAAGCAGCCCTCTTGGTGCCACTGGCGGTCCCTCAGGCGCCGCACAGCCTGCATCTGCGGCTGGAAGGCACCCCATTCATTCCAGTGTCGGAAGTCACCAGGCTCTAGCAGATACTGGTAGCCTCGGTAGCCTGGGTACTGGTAGCCGACCCACCTGGGAAGGAAGCAGGGAAGGTGTAGAGGCAGCCAGAGTCTCTTCCAAACCTCTTTCTCTCCACCCATCATGCAGCGAGCATCCTAGTAGCACACACCTGCCTTGGCTTGGCCCTTCCTACCCCATGTATGGAACCATGTCTCCTTTCTGATAGGCCTCAGTATTCTCCTCAGGAAAGTGGGCACAGTCATGTGGCTGCTGTTTCAGGCATGCTTAGGGAATACTCAAGTGATAGAGTGAATACTCCACTGCAGGCTGAGTCAGCCCACAGCCAAAGAAGATGGTGACACAGACCCTCCCGGAAAGAACAGAAATGGAGTCCAGTACGTGAGACTTCAGCTCCCAGCCTATGAGGACTAGGCATCAGGAGCCATGTCTCCAAACCTGGGTGTCCATCATACGCACTGAGTCTCTGAGGCTACTGTAAGCACTGTCCAGTGTCAGATAACCACGAGTCAGGCCCAGAAGCTGAGCCATGTGGGCCTCAGTTTACCCTCTGTGGGGTGGGGATGGTGGTGACCCTACTCCTTCCATCTTTGCTGGTGAGTAAGTGCAGCACAGAAGTGCCCTCGCCAAGGAAGGCACAGTCAGCGAGTCAGTCTGAGCTTGGTCCTTGCCCAAGGATGATCTGGGGGCTTTTCGAGTCCTTCTCTGAGCCACTGTTTGCCATTAGCTGACTTCTCTGGAGTGATATTTGGATCCTACCCAGTTCCTTCCAACCTGAGAGCAGAGGGGAGCTCTGGCTGGACCATGTCCTCAATGTACAGAGCACACTGGTGTCCTGGGGCAGAAGAAACCTCTCTAAGCAGAGAGTGGCCTCAACCCAAGCCTCCTCTCTGTGCCCAGCATGTGCCAGGCTCTCAGATGAGACTCAGAATTCTGAGAGCCCAGATGAGAAGGAATCCCCAGGTCCCACGGGAGAAGGAAAGGAAGCCAGGCAAAGGCCACCACCCCAGAAGCACTACGGGAAGGCAGAAAGAGCCACAGTACTAGAAGGTAAGGCACCTGACCCTCCCCAGGTTCTCAGGGAAGTAAGAGATAGGGCCCTGATTGGGAACCTCAGATCCCAGAGTGAATGAGGACCCCTCACCCACCCATCATGCAGACAGCAACACAGAGGGGCAAATGGGGTGCCACCTTACCCAGGGACCTCTGCTGGACCTACCCTCTGTCCACATCAAGTCTGGCCAGGGCCTTATTACTCCTGAGAAGTTGTGATTCTCTACATTTGTGGGTTAGTATTTAGACTGAGGTAGAACTTGTCACATGCCCTGGAGCCATGGGATCTGTTGGCAGAACCCCAGGACCTAGTTCTGGAAGACTGTGTGTGTGTGTATGTGTGTGTGTGTGTGTGTGTGTATGTGTGTGTGTCTGTGTACATGTGTCTCTGTGTGTGGAGGTGTGTCTCTCTGTGTGTGTCTGTGGAGGTGTCTCTGTGTGAGTGGAGATGTGTGTGTGAAGATTTGTATCTGTGTATGGGAGGTATGTGTGTGTGTCTGTATGTGGGGAGGTGTGTGTTTGTATGTGTGTATTTGTGGAGGGTTACGAGGCTTTTCTCTTTCCCAGGGACCTGATTCCATTTCTGACATCCTCAGCTTTAGACTCTGCACTTGCTGCAGGCCCAAAACCTGGATACTTACGTGCCACCTGTGACGGCCACGCTGCCCACACGGTCACAGAAGCCATATACCCAGAGGCTGGGCACGTCGTCCTCTTGGATCTCCATGGTGTTGCCCTTGAAGTTGGCCCCTTCAAACAGGCAGATCTTATGCTCCTGGGAATCCTGGGGAGGCCAAGACCCATCAGAAAAGGGATTGGGGGGTAGCGGGGAGAGACCCTGAGGGCTTATGCCATGAGGCTCCTCCTCATCTGGGAAGAGGCAGTAATTATTGCTATGTCTCTGGTGCCCAAGGCTGAGCTCACCCACACAGGCTTGAGTTCCTACATAGCATCCCCCTGTAACAGCACAGAGGCTCAGAGAGGGCAGACATACTGATTTACAGCACACAGAAGACCGGGGATAGTAGCTTTCCAAGGAGCACCATCCTCAATTCCCAGCAATGAGGCCCAGCCCATCGTGGACAAGCTGTGCAGCATGCAGCCTTTGTTTCCTATGCTTGGGCCTCGGTTTCCTCACTGTTACAGTGAGTGCTGTAACCGCTTCTGTCTACCAGGGCTGCTGTACAGACCCCACAAAGGAAGAGAAAGCACCCAGCATACAGCAGGGGCTCAATACAGGGGTATGCTAGTCACTGTTGTTAACTAGCAAAGGAGGGGAGGGCAGGACACACGAGTGCATCCTTCTTTGGACACAGTGGAAGACTGTAAGTAAAACAAATCAGCTAAGTCTTCTGGAAGGAAGGGAGGTGGATCAAGGGGGGATTATAGGAGAATGGAATTTAAGGAAGGGTGCTTTGTAGGTCAAGTAGGAGTGAGGTAGTCAGAGAAAGGAAGAAGGGCAGAGGTCACACTGAGCAGAGAAGGCATAGGCAAAGGCTGGTGTCCTGGAAGAGGATGTATGGTGTGAGGTAGGGGACGGGGGTACAGGAGATGTGGTTAGCACTTAATCAATGCTGGTGACTGTTACCTGTAACTGTTGCCACTTGGAGGACCTTGGGGAGGGTCAGCCAGTCTGTGGCTCCCCACTGCCATGGAGGTAAGACCTCACCGTGCCCCAAAAGGCCCTGGAGAACCCCACCTCTCGGACACCCCCTCCCATTCAGTCCCTCCCCTGTTCTCTGTCTAGGTGCAACTGTTTAATTTCTTCAGCCTGTCTGAGCTGCTGCAGGCCTCTGCAGGCCTCTGCCCTCGCTGGCCCCTGTATAACTTTCCCTTCTGCCCTCCTTGGACTGACTCTGTTCCCACCCCTCAGATGCCGGCTGCCCCACCTGCCCGCCCTTTGCCAACTACCAACCAGCCCCAGTTCCCCTTGCCCACCCCCCAAGAGGCATAGGCTAAGGTTTATAGTTACAGATTGGCTTCCAGGGCCTGTGGTGGAGCTGGCAGAATCAGGCTAGCCCGAAGTTCAGGAACACCCACTCTGGTAACCAGTTTTTGTTTTGTTTTTCACTGTTTCCTTTTTGAGATAAGAGTCTTAATCTTAACTATGTAGCTCTGACTGGCCTGGAATTCAGTCTGTAGACCAGGTTGGCCTCAAACTCTCAGAGATCTGCCTGCCTCCGTCTCCTCGAATGCTGGGCTAAAGGTGTGTGCCACTATGCCCTGCGCAAGGGATCAGGTTTGATTTTGGAAATAACTCTCTAATTTTCATGAAAGCAGGATGAAAAAGAGACAGGAAACCCAGGGTTGAGTTGCGTGGGGTAGGGTTGGGGGAGGTGCTCAGGAGAAGAACAATGGTGGACCAGGACAGTCACAGGGGACACGAGGTGAGTCAGACTACTGGACCACGACCCAAGGTGTAAGAGATGACCTTGTGGGTTGGTGGTGAAAGAAAGGGCTAATGCCCCAGCTGCACCCATAGAATCAGAACTAATGGATCTGGTGTGAGAGTTTTTACATTTTCCTAATATATTTTATTTAAACAATTATGTCTAAAACACGGTCGTAATTTTAATTTGGCCAATGTGACCCTGCAAACCAGATCTTTTACACTTTGTGAGAAAGACGTGGTGGTGGGCTTAAAACCAGGAGTGTGTTCCATGCTTGTGGACCGTTTCAATCCAGACCAGGCAAACGTCATGTATTTAGGAACCACTTAGGATCTGATTGTGGGGGGCACGCCTGTAACCCCAGGAAAAACATGAAGCCAGGGCTGCAAGTGGGACCCTATCTCCAGAGCACAAAGCAACACACACATGACCCAAAACACCAACAAGTGACTACAGTGGATAGCAACTTCCGGACTGGTTACTGTTCATTGGCCCTCACTGAGCTTGTTTCCCAGCTGAACCCATTACATAGATTATTGGTTCTCAACCTGTGGGTCACCATCACCACCCCTTCGAAGGAGTCACATATCAGAATATCCTGTATAATCCGACATTATGATTCATAACAGTAGCAAAATTACAGTAGCAACGAAAATAATTTTATGGCATGAGAAACTTCATTAAAGGGTTCCAGCGTACATAGAGGGACACAGACAGGCCATGCAAGGGTTTGAAGCTAAGCTCTGAGTGTTCACAGTGTGCTCAGTGAAAGCCAAGATCCAGCCTGGGACTCCCAATGTGCCGCGAGCGCTCTGGCTGCCTAACCCACAGTGAGGCATCGGTACCACCCCACGGTCCCGGGTGAGCCTTCATTAACGTGCTTTCCTCACAGACATTCCCACCTCAAGAGGTGAGAGTCGGTGCCATCAAAGCCTGGCATGTGTGAGTAAGAAGTAATTGGCTCGTGACTCATGATCAATTCATAATTCTGGGAAAACTACGCACCATGTGGAGCTGTCTCTGCAATCTAGATTCACCTCCTTTACACTGATCTAGTTAAACATCACAAACCTAATTCATCACGTTGTCATATTGTCACAGTTGTCTTCCCTCAAATCCATTTCTTAGCCACTTCACAACTAACTTTTCCTCCCTTCCTTCCTTCCTTCCTTCCTTCCTTCCTTCCTTCCTTCCTTCCACAAGGTCTCACTTGTAGCCAATGCTAGATTTGAACTCACAATTCTCCTGCCTCCACCTCTCCTGTGCCGGGATCATGGGCCTGTGTCACCCACCATGCCCAACCATAGCACAAACTTCACTCTGCATGTTGAGGGCCCCTGTTGGGTGAAAAGCTCCCCAGGGTGTATGGTGTGCAACCAGGAACCTGACTTTCTACAGGGTAATCAAGGAATACACTAAAACGTCTTGTTCAGTCTCCAGAACTTTAACTCCCAACTCATAGAGCAGAGAAGTGTCTGTATCACTCACAGCCTAGGCAGGGTGCAGATGGAGTATTTGAGTATTTCAGAGAGTTTTCAGAATTGCTGAGAGCACGGAAAACCAGAAGCCACTAGGCTTCCATCCCTACCATAGCTGTCCGCCCCAGTTCCAGCCACTCACCATCCTGATGGGCCGGAAGGACATGAGCCGGTCACTTCGGTAACTGCTGGTCCAGGTGTCCCAGCGTGGGTATTCACCCTTCTCCAGGACAAACATCTCCCCACGGAAGGCGGATTGCTCAAAGGCTACCCAGCTGGACACAAGAAGGACCAAGAGGTACAGAGACAGAAAGGAGAAACCATCAGCAAGTGCCCTCCGCAGCTTGTCTTCCTGCCTCTCTGCACAGCAGCCCAGGCACCAAAATGAAAACCTAAGGTGTGTCCAGTGGGTCTGGGTTTCATTCTGCAATATACCCCTGTGTGACGACAGACAAGCAGCTTCCCCTCTCCCAGTCTCCATCACTTCATTTACACTAGTGGTTTTTGGAGCTGGTGAAGGATTAAATGAGATACTGTGTGCAGTTATCTGAGCAAATTATTTTTAGCAAATATGGGATTCACAAGACGTTAAATACTGTGAGGACCTGGGGCCAACTAACTTATCAAAAAGGATTTACCTCTGAGCTTACAACAGCTGGGACAAAATCTCTGCTTGCTGCTAATGTGACTCTAATACCTACTGGTCCCTTCTTTCCAGCCATGGGAGGAGGGGGCCACTGGTCCCAGCCCTGCTGCAGGCAGGGTGTGAGGCACTGCTTTGAGTTCGAAGCAAGGCTTCTCATAGGTACCTGTGACTCACAGCAGAACTAGGTTTTTGACTGTCAGAGTTGTGCAAGCTGGCATTCAAAGGATCATTTAGAATAAAACCCAGGAGCCAGGCATCATGATGCACCTGCAATCCCACTACAGGGAAAAGGCAGCAAGATCATGATGTCTGTGGCTAGCCTGGGCTACACAGTGAGACCCTGTCTCCAAGCAAGGAAACAAAAATCAAAGGGAGCAAATGCGAGCAGTCCCAGGAGTTCAGATATGAGAAGAATTAATCCACATCTGCTGAGAACTAGACTGGCAGCCAGAAGGCCCACAGCTGGGGCGAGTGGTGCAGAGAATGAGTGTGGTAACCAGTCTCAGGTACTCTGTGTGTTGGCACATGCCGAGGGCTTCATCTTTCACAGAGAGTTAACTGGAAGTTTAAAATCTATGGGAGCCTTTTCAGTGTGGCTGGACTAGGAAGATGAAAGCTAGGACTTTGGAGGTGGTGATCCTCACTGTATGTGTTTGGCGTTCTGAAGAACCAAGAGAGACTCCACAGAAATCTCCCTGAGGGCAGCTGGCACCATCTCACCAGAAAGACTGCAACAAGGAGACACCATCAAGAGCTGAGACTCACAGAAGCATTCCAGGAGCCTCAGGACATCGTCTGAGGGATGAATCAGCTACAGTCAAGTGACAGAATAGAAGATACGGACTTGTATGTGGAGGAATTGTAATTCAGAACATGGCTGTCTGGCAAGAGATCACATCCAAAGACCTTCTAGGTCAGTGTGATCTGGCTGGAATACAAACATGCCTTTAATCCAGGAGACAGAGGCAAGCAGAGCTGAGTTCAACTTGCTGGTATAGAGCAAGTTTCAGGTAAAAACAAAACAAAACCTTAGATTCAGGCGTGGTGGTACACACTTTTAATCCAAAAAAAAAAAAAAAAAGGTAAAGTTAAGTTTGTAGAAAGTGATGTCTAATTGTGTGGCAGAAACAGTGATGAATCAGAGAAAGATCTAACAAAACAGAATATGCCCAGCTCTTACAAGAGAGAGAAAAGGGAAGCTACTTAAGGAGCAACATAGAATGAGAGAGAGAAGATGCAGTTTTACCGAGACAGTAATAGAAAGGTTGCAGAGAAAGAACACAGATGAAGACCGAATGAGCTGGAGAATGAGGAGTCAGGTTATTAGAGTGGATTGTTTGAGTTAGTTTCATGCCAAACAGAGCAACTCTGAGGCTGAGAGAAAAGCCACACTGAATAAGTCAGCTGGGAGAGGAGTTTGAGTCAGAACAGCTGAATTGAACCAGCCAGCCCAGAGCTTAGTAAGAACAAGAAAGGGTGAGCTTATTCAGCAGTAAGTCTCACAGGCTGAAAACATTCTAGGCCTAGGGTAGACTGTACAGAGGCTAGAAGCTTCCAGGACTAGGTCCAGGTTAGCAGACAGAGGCAGTAAGCCTCCCAGACAGCAACTGAACCAGGCGAATAAAAGATAATTTTACACTTGTCCTCAAAGAAGTCAACTGAGGTTATCTTAACAGACTGGAGAAGATCAAAGGATGGACAGATGGATAGGTGAATGGATGTATGTATAGATGGGTGGATTTGAATGGAGAGATGGACTGATGGATGGGTAGGAGGTTAGGTAAATTAATGAACATATGGATGGGTGTGTCAATGAATGGGTGGATAAGTGGTTATGTAGATAAATGGATGGGTGTATGAGTAGACAGCTGAATAAATGAATAGGTACTGACGGAAGGATAGACGCCGATTAGATGAATGGACAAATACATGCATACAGGGATGGAAAGATGAATAAAAGAGAATGGCGGATACAAGACTGATGACCCAATATATTGGCCTATAGATGGAAGCACAGACATACATGTGATGGACAGAGTGGGTAGACGGGAAGAGAGCCTCAGAAGGGGGTGCCGCACAGGTATGAAGACCAGAGACTCTGGGAAATGACAGACCTGAGTTCTAGTCCCAGCTCATCGTTGGCTGTTCACCTCACGATTTGGAGCACTCTGAAGGCAGTTAAGCTTCATTGAGAGAGAAGTTAGCCGCACCTGCATCACTGGGAAGTTTTGAGGGTCTGAAACCTGGGAACCCATGGAGCAGACCCAACTCGAGGTTCACACTGTGATCTCATCTGTGACTAGAGAGGGGGATGCTGTTGCTTATGAAAACGCAAGACAGATGTGGTCCTGCCACCTCCTCCTCGCCCTCCACACCCCTCTGTCCTCTTTAGGTGGTTCACAAGGATCCAGGCAGCAGTGAGGGATGCCAGGTATATGTTCCAGTGCCCATTCTCACTGTCCACGGTTCATTTGAGCCACGGGCAAGAAGAGGGGTCAAATGCGGACACGGAGCCTCAACCCGAGAGGTGGTGCCCAACCCAAGTCATGCCACAGTGTTGGGTTTCAGGCTGAGGTCTCCTAGGTTTCATGGTACATGTCCCGTGATACATGAGAACTCCTGGGTACTTGTCTTTCCCTTCCTTTCCCTCTTCACCTCCTCTCAC
The DNA here is from genome assembly GCF_907164565.1 of Psammomys obesus. Lineage (NCBI taxonomy): Eukaryota > Metazoa > Chordata > Mammalia > Rodentia > Muridae > Psammomys > Psammomys obesus. The sequence goes on along the minus strand of NW_026592102.1, from coordinate 2,857 downwards.
CCTTTCTTCCCACAATGCCTGCTGATCCTGACACAGCCCTTGCTGCTGGATCTCAGGCCCATGTCTGTTCCCGGAACACCAAAAACAAAACAAAACAAAACCAAAAACCCAACATGGGCACAGCTTTCTCTCTTTTTGAGGAGAAATACTCTGGCTTTGAGTCATCAGCATCCCAAACATCCTGAAACCTCAAGACGGCCACATCGAGCAGTTCCGGTCCTAGATGGGCTTGGGGGATGGGTGGGGCTGAGTTGAGGTTGACTGAGTCAGGGATGGAGTGGACACAGAGGCATGAGTGGCCCCTGAATCAGAACGTAGACCCAGGCGTGCTCTGAAACTCACGGGCAGTAGCAGGAGGTAGACGGTCATCACCCTCACCTGCCACACTTGGATGTCTATACGGTGCCAACCCCACTCTGCCTCAGAATCATTCTGACTCTCCTTGCTTCTGAGTCAAGGAAGCTGAGTCTTGGAGACTGAACAAGATACAGGAAGGCCTGATCTACATCTGGCCTTGAACCCAATCTGGGGCTTCCCTTTGTGCTGTAGATAGCCTGAGATGACTTAAACACTGACTGGCCACGCCCCTTGGAGGACTTTTGAGTAAGGAACCGATAGTGGGGTCGTGATTGCCTCAGCTCATGGGGACGGCCCCTGAGGGCTAGACTGTTGCTTCTGTGAACTGGGAGCCGGTGACAGTCTCTTTACCACCAGGCATTGACTCGGCCCTTCAGAGCCTCAGGCCCCCGGTCTGTAGCCCTCTCTCAGACAGCTTGGTGGTCACATGCATGCACCTGCCTCTTACACTATAGGCATCTGGGAGAGGGGATGGCTGGGGACACGCAGCTCCCCCATGATGGCAGCAGGCCATCTGAGACTCAGTTTCCTCGTCCGTCACTGGGGGAGCACCATACCCCTCCCTCCGGGGTTTGCAGACAGAATAGGGAGCGCCTCAGGTGTGGACCACTGGGTGTCAGGTGGATGTAGCTGCTCTGTGGTGGAGCATGTACTCACGGTCCTGAGACGACGATCAGGCTGCGCACTCTGTCGAAGCCACGGTCCCCCAGGTTCAGGCACTCCCCTGAGAATTCCAACCGACGGCCCTGGAAGTTTTCCTGCTCGAAGACAACCAGCTGCAGAAAGAAGCACCCCCCATGCCCGGGTGACAGATTGAGGTGTGGCCTGGCTCCATGACCCTCACCCCAAACGAACCAAGCCTGACAGATGAAGGGGTTCAAGTCTAAAAACCCTTGAAGGGCATGTGTCAGTCAAAGCAGGTGGGGTCTGGGTCTCAGGAGGTCACAGGCCTGAATGAGTGTGAATGAGCCTGTCCTCCGGACTCCCCACCACTGAACCCAAGATCAGTACCATCGTCGGGAGCAGGAATAGGGACCCATGTCTTCCATCCAAGGTCTCTCTATGTAGCCTAAACCGACTGGGAATTTATTCTGTAACTTGGGCTAGCCTTCAGCCTGTGATCTTCTGGCCTCAGCCACCAACTGGTAAGACTAAGCATGTCTTTGTCTTACCAGCCCTTCTACTTGGCCCTCTGTGTTATTTCTCAGCCTGGCGTGACCCCAACTTGGACTTCCATTTCCTAACTCATATCCTAGGCTACATGTGTGGTCCTGACCCTGTTCTAGGTGCAGAAGCCACTTTCACCAGGAAGCCCTCTGAGATTGCTCCTCTTCTACCCTTGGTAGGGGCTGAGTGCCTCCCACTGTGATACCCTCAGCTCTGCCCCTGAGTCTCCCTCCTCCTCCTCCTTTTACCACTCCTCTTCTTCCTTCTCCTCATCCTCTTTTTTTCTCCTCCTCTTCCTCTTCCTCCTTCTCCCTCTCTTCCTCATCTTCCTCCTCCTCCTATTTGTCTTTTCCCGCTCCTTACCTACAAAGGGCTCCTTCAGGGCAGGGCCTGGGTTCTTTCCTTAATTGTGGACCCAAATGTAGGAAAGACTCACTAGTCCACAGCCCAGCACGCAGGCAGCCCCTCCTTCATCTCTGCACCTCTCGTTTGGATTTTTACTCATTTTCTGCAACTCTGCTATTTAGTGGGGTCAAGGCACCTACCCAGCACCAGGTGCGCATGGCAGATGCTTGGAGGTGGGGAGATGATGGAGGAGGTGTCCCAAGGGACCCTTAGAGCCCAGGTAGTTTTCACCAAATCTTAACTTATATATGGGTTGTGGGTTTGCAGGTGCTTACTACCTTGTTAAAAAGTAAATTTAAATCAATGATTAAATCAATGATTAAATGCAACAACACAAATCAAAACTAGCCACATCCAGACCAGGTGTGAGTCATAAACCCAGTTCTCTGCCTGAGGGTGAAGACAGGGCAAGAAAACCCCAAGAGTCCGTCTCTCCAGGAACCCTGCAACCTGGACCTTGGAGGAGAATTTCCAGGAAGGTCAGAGGTCAACCTGGTGGCCTGGTGGCTCTCCTTGGTCCCTGCCACCAAATACACTCCTCTCCTATTTCTGTTTTTCTATCTTTAAGCTCCTGCATGTGGGCTGGCCTGGCAAGGAGGGCTGCTTCACACTCTACAGCGGACTCCACTTTCTTTCAGGTATGTGGAACCCCTGAGGTTCCCAGGCTGGGAAGAAAGAGGTCAGGGAGGATGGAGAGCAGGCCGGGAAGGATGGAGAGCAGGAAAGGAAGGATGGAGAACAGGACAGGGAGGAAGGAGAACAGGGAGAATGGTGAGCAAGCCAGGGAGGATGATGAACAGGCCAGGGAGGATGGAGAACAGGTCAGGGAGGAAGGAGAAGAGGGAGAATGGTGAGCAAGCCAGGGAGGGTGATGAACAGGCCAGGGAGGATGGAGAGCAGGCCAGGGATGGTGGAGAACAGGACAGGG
>NW_026592101.1:0-11352 GCF_907164565.1 Psammomys obesus | reverse complement strand
GATGGAGAGCAGGCCAGGGATGGTGGAGAACAGGACAGGGAGGATGGTGAATAGGACAGGGAGAATGTAGAGCAGGCCAACGAGGATGGAGAACAGGGAGGATGAAGAGCAGAAAGAGTCAGATGGGAGACAGAGACTCTGAAATACAGGAAGGAGATAAAGACTGCAAAGGGAATGAGCAGGAAAAGAAGGAAGGGGAGGAGGTGGTTCAGTAAAGCCCAGCTTATGCATCCTTACCCTGTAGCTCCCAGGAGGCAGGTCGCCTACTTTGGCAGTAGGCCTGGGCACAGAAGCTGGGACAGAAGTGGACCCAGGGGCTGGGGCTGACCCCGTGGATGGGGTCCCCTTCCCCTTGCCATCAGAACCTGGGTTCACCGCCATGGTGGCCGCAGCCTTGGCAGCCTGAGACATGGTTCCTGACACTGCAAAGAAAAAGAAGTCTTTGGGCTGGATGATTTGGGGGGCACTGCCAAGCTTCCCCCTATCCTTGTGCTTCTCCCACTTGTCTGTGGCCTCCTCCACAGCCATTGGCTCTCCCTGGAAGGCAGCACTGATGCTTTGGCTTCACTTTGGGTCTGGTGTGGGGGCAGCCAGTCTCTTCCCCTGGATGCTGTCCTTCCTTTTAGCCCCACACTCCACCCTTCTCTTCCTCATCCCCTTGTACTTGCTTCACTCTCAACATTTGTAGCATGGCTTTGCTTTGCCGGATGAGTGACAGTCACATTCAGGAGTGCTCCAGGTTCTCTGGACACCATCGACTACAATAACGAATGCCTCACATCTTGACCTTAGCTGTGGGCTAGCCGGGGTCAGAAGCCCTCTCTAGAGTCCAGCTGGAGTGACGGTGCACCCGGCAGTCGGCTCCCATCTGAGCCAGCAGATGAACAGGCACCTGGGTTACTAAATGCAGCCTTGTAAACACGCCTGCCTGGGATAGCTCCTCAGCGCTTGGCTCTTCGCCAGGCACATGGGAGCTTCTCAGCCAACATCTGTTCTGAGAGTGAATGCAAATGTGTGTGTGTCCTGAACCTCTCCCTGCCATCCGCCCCTGGCGTCCTCTGAGGGCAGATGTGGGTGTGCAAATAGCGGCCTGGCACTCGGGATTGGGAGGCACAGGAGGAGGGAGTAGTGTGCTTCCGGCGCTCCACACCAGAGCTGTGTCTGTGGGCGTAGGGTGGAGGGGACTTTGGTCAGCTCCAGTGGTCCCTCAAGGAACACAGTGCCTGACTGCACTGTCCCCTGGGAGAGATGCACCAAAGATTGTGTTGATAATTTACAAACCTCTGGAGCGCTTGGGGCCCAGAACAAGCCTCCTGGGTCCAGGTGGGTTCCTGACATCTTCGTCTAGCTGGGGCGAGCACACTCCTCCTAGCCCTTCTCGGGAAGACTGGCTACTCTGCTACCCACACATCTGGACCACATCTGGGGTTTTCAGCCACCCTCGATCTTGTCTCTGTTCTAGGAAACACCCCCCAGAGGCTGGGCTGGTTTCCCAGCTGTGTGTTCATTCCCTCCACCCCCACCCTTGCCTTTCTGGCTGAATACTTTATCTCCCTTCCTCTCTTCCTGTTTTTGTTTGGTTTGTTTGTTTGTTTTCTGAGATACAGTCCTTCTCTGTAGCCCAGGCTCCCCTCCAATTCTCAGCAATCCTCTTGCCTCAGCCTCCAGAGTTCTAGATAACCAAGTGTGCATCAGCAACAGTTCTGGGTTTTGCTTTCTCCCAATGTCTGCCCGGTTCTGTTCTTAAGCACCCCCTCTCTTTCTATCTCCATCCTCCCCCCCCCCCCTTTATTTCTACCTTTCCCCAGTCCTCTGACAGCATGGCAGTCCCCTCTTACCTGTGCTGAAGGACAGGCGGGTGCTGTGGGTGCCTCGGGGCCGACCCCCCATTTTATAGCCTGGCAGACACCAGGGCCTATAGTGTGCACCACAAAGAGGCAGCTGATCCAGCAAGCCTGGACAGGGCCCGAGGCCGGCTCTGCCCCATTACCGCACAGGCCAGCACTTTCCATTGTGGGCCTGAAACAGAGAAACCCTGGCCCCAACCCTACCCTGACTTCTGTCTCTATTTTCCTGGCTGGAGACAGGCCCAGGGCCCTGCTGGCTGCCAGCCTAGGGTAGGGAAGGGGCAATGGGGAGGAGGCGACCTGAATAAGCATCCTGCCCCAGGCACCATGCGCCCTATGGCTTCAGAGGTCTCTACCTCTAGGGGGTTTCAGTCTACAGCTACAGGTGACGAGCCTCCCCGTGAGATGCTGCACAGAACTACAGATGGCAACTGAGCGTGAACGTGTTCTGTAAAGACAGAAGGGGCCGTCAGTCCACAGCCCCATTCCTGAGTACTTCTGTGTGTTTGCAGTCTCTGGGCTTCATGACTGCTTAGCTCTGTCGCACAGCTGCCCTGCCCCGACTCTCACTGCCCCCATTTCTTGGATGAGAAAGGCTGGGTACAGAAGCCAGTACTGGCCACGGCAAGCAGGCAAGCTCTGGCCATCTGACCTCTGGCTCAGGCCTGCCTGCCTTCCCTGTTCTAGGGTGGTGGGTGGGGCTGGGTCCTTCCTAATTGCCCACCAGTCTCCACTGCCTGACCCCAGGGCTGCTGCCCAGGGGCAGGAACACGGAGACTTTGAGCAGCCTCACATCCCAGTGCACCTGACTGGGCAAGGGGCCAGCAGTCCATGCAGGGCCTGGGCCCTAGCAGGTCCCTGTCGGTGCCAAGACAGTACCAGTATGGGGGCCCCATTGTCCACTGCAGAGGGAGAGGAGATAGAGGTAGCGGACATCCGAGGTGAGGACAGAGATAAAGGGTAGAGAGTGATAGAGAGAAAAGGAGGTAGAGGAGACAGTAAATGGAGAGCCAGGGGGAGGCCAGGGCAAAGAAGAAAGCAGGGCAGCCATGTGTCCTAGTAGGCCAGTGAGTCCCAAACGGGCTACCGTTTCCCCCAGAGAAACTGAGACCCACATAGAACAGGATGTTTCAGCCTTGTCTACAGTGTGAACTTGTCCAGTGTGAACTCAAAGTGGAGTTGGGGTGGGAACTGGTCAGGTCAGGCCACCTGCATCCTGTGTCCCCGGCCCCAGGAGAGTGCATTCATCTTCTGAGAAAACCTTTTTTGGGGGATCCTAGGACCCCTATAGAGACTATTTTTATCTTGTGGTCACTCTAGCCTGGGACCAGTGCTGGCCCTGTCCCTCTACCCATGAGCCCCTCTCCCTGCTTGCCTCCTCTCTGCCTTTCATCCTGGGCCAAGGCCTTGAGGGGTGAGCCGGGAACCACAGCATAGGGCAGCTATTGGGACTCAGGCCAAGATGCCTGCGGTAGGGGCCACCCACAGGTCTGGGCCTCAAGGGCAGGCATCTGGGGCAGTTTCGTCCCCCTACCCTCCTAGCAATGAGTGTTTTGCCAAAGGTTGGGGGAGCAACCTCCCTTTCTGGGCTCCGTTCTGAGCACTTTGTGACCCCGCAGCCTTCAGACCAGCTATTTATAGACAAGAAAACGGGGTGGCTTCTTTGTCCCTTTGCAGCCCTCTTTCCCATCGATCATGTGGAACTGGCATTCACTGTTTTATTCCTTTTTAGCATAGAGACAGGGTCTCATGTAGCCCAGGTTGGCCTCAAGCTCTCAATGTAGCTGAGGCTACACATCCTTCCTGGTTCCACATCCCAAGGGCTAGGGGTCACAAGTGTACACCACCATGTCGGGCTATGGACTTAGTTCCTTCCAACTTCCTGATTCCAGACTCTACGAGCTCCTGCTTTTGGGGAACTGTCATTCATAATAATAAGCACTCCCATGGCTAGCAAGGGTGATAAAGGTGGTCACGACCCATACAGCTCTCTGTGTTTCTAGAGCAGGTACGGTACGGATGCCATTCACCAGGAACATACTTGTGCTCATGACATCCTGTGCCTTCAGGATAACCATTAACATTAAATTTTCTTTTTTAGTGTGTGTGTGTGTGTGTGTGTGTGTGTGTGTGTGTGTGTGTGTGTCAGAGGACAACTTGTAGGAGCTAGTTCTGTCCTTCCACCTTGTGGTCCTGAGGTCTGCAGGCTTGGTGGTACCCCGCTGAGCCACCTCGTAGCACCCAACTTTAAGTCTTTTTACTTCCATTCAATACACAACATAACCAAGGCTTAGAGGCATCAGGAACCTGAGCAAAGGAACCCAGCCCACGACATAGGGTACAGGCCCAGGCTGCGGCCTGTGGGGGCTACATCCTGTCCACCCTTGGCCAAACCCTGTGTGTGTGACAGCTCTTCTGCTATCGCAGGAAGGAAGGGGTGTTGCTGTTTTCCTGGCCTTCAGGAGACTTACTTTTTATCTGGGTCACGCAACATCAAGGCTGAGTTTTACCGCAGGCAGTTCCTACCATTGCTACCCTCTCCTGTGACAGGTGCCTCTCAAGGGGCAGATTCAGGGGATGCTGTGTGCCTTGGGGTGTGTCGGGCATGTACTGCTTTGTGGAGCATGTTTACAAGCTGCAGCCCCTCCTGTCCCTTGCTTCTGCATGTACAGCAACAGATGCTTCCATGGGCCTTGCACAAAGCACAACCCTGGCTTTGGTCCTGACCATTGCTCTTTCCTAGCCCTCAAAAGAGCTATGCTGCAGCTCTTCTGTATTTGCTATCCAAAGCTCTTGCCCTGTGCCCCTCCTTCCAAGCCACTGTACAAATTGTCTCCATCCTTTAAATCTGTGACCTCACGTTAGAGCCTGATGTCCAGCTAGAAGAGGCAGGGGTGATGGAGGAGGCAGTCACAGAGCCCTGTGGTCTGGCCTATGTTTGTCCTATCATGCAGGGAGACAGAAGGTCAACCACCATCAGGGTGTTGTTGGGCCTGACATCTAACATTTCCTGGTCCAAGTCAAGAGTCCTGTGGAGCCAATGGAAGCAGGCTGTCCATCTCTCATCTTCTCTAGTGCTGACCCTGGGGCAGGCTGCTGTTCCCTCCCCACTAAAGCCAGAGCTGCTGACATGTCCATCCTGGGCCTTGGCCAGGAATGGCTTTTGTTTCTACCACTGGCTTGCTGAGTCTGTGTTTGTCCCTTGGGGCCCCTGCCCCTTTCCTGCCTATAAGAGCCTGACCTCGCCTGGTCCTGGTTCTGACATGTGCTCTGGGCACTTCTTGGTAAGTATGAATGGGAGACAGGATGGGAACTGAGCTCTCTCGTCGCATCCTATGAGGTAGGGATCCTGGGCTCCCAATCTTGGGGATGTCACTGGCTCGCCCTGAAGGCCATCATATCCTAGGGAGTCTCCAAACATTGGGACTCTGCCTGCGACTCTTATTTAAGTACCAAGTTTCTTCCTCTATCGTTTTGTGGCTTGCATGTCCACTATGCGAGCCATGCATTAGGCTAGTGCTGCAATTGTGTGTGTGTGTGTGTGTGTGTGTGTGTGTAGTGTATCCACTTCACTCACGTGGCACAGGAGTCCACCATGTGCTAGAGCTGGAGGTAATGACACCCAAATATAGCTGACGTGGTGCTGTCTGCAGGTGGGTAGAATGGGAGAGGGGTCAATCCAGTCTGGAACACCCACACCTATCTGGGTTCTGATACTGCCCAAGTCAGCCAGTCAAGGATACGGCCGGAAATGAGATGGAAAGTGACTCTGTTCTTCTCTTTGTAGGACCGGGCCAACATGACTCAGCAGTGCACCAAGTCAGCCGGACACTGGAGGGTAGGGCGTGCCCTGGGAGGGGAGGGAAGAAGCCATCTAAGAACCTCTCACCACAACCTCACTGACCCCCCCCCCCATCCTGGGGGAGGGCTGCCAGAGGCTCAGACTAGGGAGCAACATGCCCAAAGTGCACAACCTGGGCTTCTGGTCCCCACCCTGGAGGCAGTACACACAATCTCTCTGCTGTACTTCCTTGGCGGTGCTTGGGTTTGGAAAAAGAAACTACAAGCTGTGTGTGATGGCGCAGGCCTGTAATCCTAGCACTGGGGAAGCAGAGACTGGGAGAAGCTCGTGAGCTCAAGGCCAGCCTAGGCCCCGTGAGGTCTTGTCTCAGAGCCACACGAAAGTCTTCCTTTGAGAAATGGAGGTGTTACCTGCATTCCGGCCTGACAGCAGCTGAGGGCGGGGTGGTAGACAGAAGCTGTTCACACTCTGGGCCTGTGCTGTTTAGGACCTCACAGCCCATCTTGGTCACCCGCCTGGCCCTGGAGGTGCCTGACCATGTGACCCACCCTGGCTGCAGGCTAAGGTCCTCACTGCTCACAGAGCCATGATGTCCACAGATCTCCCTTCTCTCCTGCACAGATGGTGGTGTGGGATGAAGAGGGCTTCCAGGGCCGACGGCACGAATTCACAGCTGAGTGTCCCAGCGTGCTGGAGCTTGGCTTTGAGACCGTGAGATCTTTGAAAGTCCTGAGCGGAGCGTGAGTCTGGAGGATATTGAATCAGGATGGTGGGGGCAAGATGGAATCTAGAGAGATGCTGGGACCTATATTCGTCCCCAGACGTACCTTCTAGGCTTTAACAGGACCTATGTCCCCCTTCCAACCGCTGAAGAGTGCATGGGGTTGTTGAGTCAGGTTACCCAGGTGTAAAGGATGCCATCACAGAGTCCCTGCCCACTGGATGAGGCGGCCCCATTGGGTCTGAAAATGTCCCTCTTAGACAGAAGCTGAAAGCTGGCATTTCTCACACCTGGGCCCTTGAGACCAGCATCCTGCAGCAGCCCTTCCTACAAGGATGGGAAGTTCTGTCAATCTGCTTAATCTAATTGAGAGTTACGGGCCACACATGGCCATCGAGGAAGGATTTCAAATGTATATTCCATGACTTGGGAGCTACCTTTTAATTTTTACTTAATCCTAAGATCAAAATTGTAGTTAGTTGTATGTATGCAGCGGACGCCTATCCCATTGGGTAGGAGGCCCCAGAATGTTAGAAAGAATACTCACAAAACTCTCCCTGTATGGCTCAGGGCCCAGGCTTTGGCTCTGGTACCTCCAAAGGTCACCCCAGTGGTCTATGCGCATGTCCATGTGGAGAGGTGTCTTTTCCTCTCCACTCAGATTGGGAGGCAGGGCTCACGCAGACAGCTGCTTGGACAGTGTCCTGCAAGCCTCCAGCTGAGGCTGCCCAGGAGAAGAGACTGGACAGACACGGAGTGCTATTATTTACACAAAGAGCACTCACATGAGTCCTGGGTTCTTCGTCTCTAAGGGTAACACAAAACAAAGGGGCTGATGAGGGTCTACTTCTGTGCTCCCGTTCAATGTGGGAACGCGGAAGGATGAGAAATGAGCAGGGTGGCAGACGCTGTCCTGGAAGCCTCCCTGGGAAGAGATAATAAGGAACGGCTCAGGGCAGACAGCTCCTTGCTCCTCAGACTGCCAACCTCTTGTGTCTGACAGGATCACGAAGAGGCAGTGAAACGGAGGTCAGCCTGTGGCTGAGCCCTGTCTACACGCTGTGAACTTTGTGGCAAAGCATGTGCAAGGACCTTAGAGCACCTGCCTAAAGCAGTCCCTTCCCTGTTGGGCACAGGAAGCCAGTGTGATGCTGGTTCTAGGCAGAATTTCCTATGTGGGTCTTACGCAGGCTTTCCCGCACTTGGCATTAGCAGGTGTGGGCATGGCTGTTCTTGAGTAGGGTGACCTGGGTGCTGTGCCAGCGTGGTTGGCCTCCACTTACTGAATGGAATCACCATTCCAGCCCCTCCCACGTTGTGAAGTTGTAACAACCCAGGTATTGTCAAGTGGCCTCAGAGGCTCAGTCACTCCCATGAGAGTCCTGACCTCGCTCTTAGGTTGGTAGCTCTTCCTGCTTACCATTTCTGCCCTGTTTGCAGGTGGGTGGGCTTTGAGCATGCCGGCTTCCAAGGGCAGCAATACGTGCTGGAGAGGGGCGAGTACCCAGGCTGGGATGCCTGGAGTGGCAACACGGCCTACCCTGCTGAGAGGCTCACCTCCTTCCGGCCTGTGGCCTGCGCTGTGAGTCCCGCTGCCTGCACCACTGAGTGACTGCTAATGGACACTTGGGAGTCAGAGCTCTAAGCTCAAGTTTTCATCCACCGTCAAGGGAGTGAAGTGGGTGGTCTCTCTCTTCCTTGACTTTGGTAACTTGAAAAGAGGGGACAGTACCCGTGCTGTGACTACACCCCAACAGAAAATCTCAGCCTCTAGCAGTTTTTGCTATAGTGGGAGCCCTTCTGTGAGGTACTTCCCTCTTTTCATGGTTCAAGGACCCTGGGAAGGCTGGATGCCAGGGAAGGCAGGACTGGACAGGAAGACAGGGCCTCCCGTCCGCTGTGCATTGCTGTTGCTGACGGAGCACGGATGGGCATTGTTCCCCATGGATGGAGGGGAGATGTGGTTGGCTCCACATTACAGCTATGGGAAAATGGAGCTGCAGAAACTCGGTGTGGCTTACGTGAGCTCAGCCAGCTGGCAAAGGAAAGAATCAGGACTTAACCCAGACACTCACACTGTCCTCTCCCGTCACTGGACATTTAGTTCCTTTATTTTTTACAGTCATGGTAGACATCCCTGTAGTTACTTGATCTGTCCTTGCTCCTTTGGAAAGAAAGACGCTGAAGTGTCTTTAAAGCTTCCCGTTGCTCTCTGCCTTTCTTGGAACTCTGGACAGAGGGCTGGCTTGCCGGGGGGTGAGGTGGGGCAAAGGCTGAGAGAGGGGCAGCGGCTCCGGTGTGTCCCAGTCTGGCAGGCTGACCCTGATTCCTGTTGTCTGTAGAATCACCGTGATTCAAGGCTGACCATCTTTGAGCAGGAAAACTTCCTGGGCAGGAAAGGCGAACTGAGCGATGACTACCCCTCTCTGCAGGCCATGGGCTGGGACGGCACCGAAGTGGGCTCCTTCCATGTTCAATCCGGGGCGTAAGTGGACCCTGGCCACACAGAGGGATGCGGGAAGGGCTTCAGGCACAACTGCTAGATCTGCCTTTCTCTCTATCTCACTCCATCCGGCTCTATTCTTCCTTCTTTTCTCCTCCTCTTCCGCCTCCTTCTCCTCTTCTCTTTTTGGTTTTTCAAGACGGGGTTTCTCTGTATATCCTTGGCTATCCTGGAACTTGCTCTACAGATCGGGCTGGCCTCAACCTCACAGAGATCAGCCTGCCTCTGCCTCCTGAATGGGGTTACAGATGTCCACTACCACAACCCTGCTCTATTCTTAAACCAGCTCCCCCCAAAGAAAATAGGGAGACCTTCACTTTACACCCCACCCCCAAGGAGATGCTGTTTCCAGGAAAAGAGCTTATTGGTCCAGCTTGGGTCATGTGCTTCCTACTGAACCAATCACCATGTCCAAAGGCATGGGCTGCTTTCTCTAATTGGCTGGATAGGGTCACATGCTTTTTGGGTACTCCACCCCCGCCCTCAGGCTCCAGTTTCCCTGCCTGGACTGGGACTGGGAGGGAGACCTGGTCTGTGATCAGAGTCTCCTTCGTGGGCTCCTGCAGGGAAAGATGAGAGTGGGGCTTCTGTTTAGAGGAGGAGGAACCAATTTCGGGATGTGTCTCAGTATGTTCTCTCATCGCTTCCCCGTTCCTGAGTGGGGAAGGCCGAGAACTCCGCTCAGGAAGGGAGGGCTGGACAAAGAAGACTTCCTGTCCGTCCCCTTGTTCCTTCTTTCTTCGTGAGCCTTTAACTGTGCACAGCGTCTGCTAGGCGCTGGTGAGACGGAGGGACTAGTAGAATTTGGAAGCTCCAGGCCTCCTACACGAACGCTTACTCTGTCGGGAAGGCGGACGGCTCGTAATGTGATCTTAAAATTATTCAAACTTGTTCAGTGTTGCAAATGGACAACCAGGGCCTGAGGGAGTCAGGCGGATAGTCTTGAGAGACCGTACACTGTGGCCCTGAAGATGAAGGCGGCGTGGGCTTTTTGCTGCATCTCCGCCTGCCTTCGTGCCGGCCCCTTTCACTCTCTGTGATAACCGCATCTTCCATTTTCCAGGTGGGTTTGTTCCCAGTTTCCTGGCTACCGCGGTTTTCAGTACGTCCTGGAGAGCGATCACCACTCGGGTGACTACAAGCACTTCAGGGAGTGGGGTACCCATGCCCACACCTTCCAGGTGCAGAGCGTGCGCAGAATCCAGCAGTGAGCACGCACCGGCGGCCCGGGGGGCCCGCGCGCACGACTGAGTGGCTGGCCACAGGATGTGGCTGCTCTTGGTTCGGGCTACCCCTGTGCCCTCTGGGAACGCCACACCCCTGTCAGCCAGCCCATGCCCCGCAAGCTCACAAAGCTCAAAGAATTAAAATTGAAAACCAAAGGCTGTGTCCCGTTGTGCTTTTCCATTTTACCCGCCTCCCTGACCAAGGGATTTGGAACGTTGTAACGTTTGTTTGTCTGGTTCCGAGGTTTATTTTCACCCTCCCTCTGTGTGTGTGCATGTGCCCACCTGTGTCTGGGAATTCTGTGAGCTCCCCCGGAGCTGGGTTAGAGGTGGTTGTGAGGGGTTGGGTGTGGGGAGTCCGTTTCACATGCTAAAGCTCCTAGCTCTCCTAGCTGCCAGTCCCTCCCTCTATCCCTGTTGTCTGTTTCACTGATGTATGCTTTAAATTTGTTTCTTTTCCTTCATGTGTATGGGTGATTTGCCTGCACATAGGCGGTTCACCACCTGTGAGCAGTGCCCACAAAGGGCAGAAGAGGGCGTCATAGTCCCTGGGACTGGAGTTACGGACAATTGTAAACCATTAATTAGGTCGATTCAAGGACCCGAACTCGGGTCCTGTGAAGAGCCTAGTCAATGGTCACTCACACACACCATCCACACTGCACCCAGACCAGACGGCTCTTTGCCTGCCATCCCTCTGAGCCTGAGATTCCGTGGGTCCGAGGTACTTGTTCTTGAGATATCTATCCCCCTGTCAGCAGAACACACCCACTCGGGGCTCCCTCAGCTCTCTCTCAACGCAACTCAGTGCTCCAAACCAGCCCCATTTTGTCTGTTTATGCTGCGTCCCCCTCCCCCAAGAATTTTGATAAACCAAGGATGGTGGTGGATGCCTGTCATGCTAGCACTCAGGAGATTAAGGCAAAAGGACTGCTGTGAGTTTGAGGCTAGCCTGGACTATACAGAGGCTACCCAGGCCATTGGTGCATTTAGCTCACTATGTATGATGCAAGATCAGTCGTGGTCGGGGGGAGCATAATAGAGATAAAGGGGATCAAGTGAGGCTTATAAACAGTACATTTGATGGGTTCATGATAAGAAAGTAGTCCCCACACTTTAGTATAGGTAACTGGGTAGCCTCTTAGATACCATAGGAAAGCACAGGTTCCTGGGAGCAAGTCTGGGAATGTTGATGGACGGAAATAAGGGGGCGTGGGAGAGCAATCGCTGAAGTCTGATGGCCTCTGTTATGA
>NW_026592100.1:0-32886 GCF_907164565.1 Psammomys obesus | reverse complement strand
TCCTTTCAAGACCTAGGAAAGAAGGTAAGTGTCATTGTGGGAAAAAATGGGCAGAGTAAAATCCAGGTCACCACTGACACATCTTATCTAACTACCCACCCATCTGCCCATCCTTGGACCTCCAGCTCTCCTCCCACTCACCTGTCAGTTTCACAGTTCTCCCCCACACCCCTCCTTTCATCTACGCATCGAACTGCCATCCACCCATCATTCCATGTACCATCAGATCCATCAGCCTGTCCATCTACCCTCCTTCCCATCCACCCCATCCATCCATCCATCTTCCCTCAGCAACATTTACTGAGAGCCTCTTATTCTACCTGCATGGGACAGCGGTAATCAGCAACTGAAGCTCTTGTTCCCCTGCAGCAACTATTTCTGACAGGGACACAGATGACACGAAGATAACAGAACCATAAACCATCACAGGCATGTGCAGCCACGGGTGGCCAGGAAGGCAGTGAGGCAAAAGGGTGTGGTTGGGAGTGAGCAGGTGTTTCTGCAACCATGTAACCAAGGTGGTGAGATCCAAAGGACAAGTAAAACCAGCCAGGTTAAATAGGGAAGTAAAAGTACTCAGGCAGAGGGTAAGACTGAAGCCTTGACCATGTGGCCAGTGTCCTCATAGTGTCACCTTCCGCTGCCAAACAGAAATCCAATGGGACCCAACTGCTGAACTCTACCCATTACACAAATATCTCTTATTCAACCTGGTATGTGAAGACCTTGAACAAATCAATATGGACTCTGTATGAAAATGACCAATGAGAAACTTGACATGTTTTGGGGCCAAAGACAAACCCACTGTGCATTTCCATGTACAGTCTCAGTGTGGCCTAGCTCCTGTATCACAGCTGCCTATAGCTTGCAGCCACAGGAACCAACCGTATAGGTTGTATAGGAACAACCTATACGGTTAAGAGCTTGTATAGGAACAAGCTCTTAAGTGCAATTCTCATCACTGAGTTACTGAGGCCCAGGGCCCACAGACAGGGAGACAGATAGCCTAAAGCATTCAAGCACTCATGGCTGGTTACCAGCCCCCACATGGCATTTCCTTAGCAGTGTCCCTTTGCAGCAGGGGCTGAACATCATGGAGATCAAGACTAGGCCTTTGCGGAGACCAGAAGCCCAAGGAGAAAATGTTCTGGCTCTCTGGGAAAAAATTAGGCAGTTTTATTTTATTTATTGTAGGTTTTTCGAGACAGAAAGGTTTCTCTGTGTAGCCTTAGCTGTAGTGGACTCGCTTTGTAGACCTGGCTGGCCTCAAACTTGCATTGATCCGCCTGTCTCTGCCTCCTTGAGTGCTGGGACTAAAGGTGTGTACCACGGCTGGCTCAGTCGGTAGACTGAGACTCTTAAAGGTGTGTGCCACCATGCCCAGCCATCTTTTTTTTTTTTTTTTTTTTTTTTTTGGCAGCTTTATTTTAAACAAAAAAAGTTCAAATACTTGATCTGATTGATCCAACATCCACTACAATCCTTTTTCTATACAATAGAATCTGACTTCCGGGGAACTTTGGAGCCATTGCACACACAGCCTTTTGCTGCTGTGCACTTCTGGATGCCCAGGGTTGTATTTCCGTCACTGTTTTTCTGCTTTTAAGCATAGAATGGGATGGAAGCCAGAGCCTCATGCATGCTGGGCAAGGATTCTACACTGGACCGAACCTGGCCTCTTTTCATTTGTAACTGACATAAGCTAACTTTTATGCTCTAACTTTTAAGCATAACATTTACCCTCTACAATACTGTGGTTAGTTATTTATCATGGTCAGAGGAGCTTCTGTAGGGAAAGGAATATAAAACATGAAAATGGAGCTGGATAATTTATTTTGGAATAAGAATTAATAATATTTATAATAAAAGCAGACATGATCACAGCCTCCCTGAGAATATCAAAACTACTGCTGTGGTGGGGCTACATTTCTGTAAGCACTGAGATGCTCATGAGGGACGGCTGTGGGGACCCTAGACGGCTGGCACGGTCCTGAGAGAATTCCCTTGTGAAGGTGAGAGGGCTGGGAAGCAGCTCAGTAGCAGAGCACTTGGCTGGCGCTCAAGGCCTGGGCTCATCCGCAGCACCGCACACACAGAAGATGAGGAATGAATGGGAAGCAAAGAGGCAATGCAGACGTCTTTGGGCTAACGGCATTGGAATGCACGCCTGGGGTAGAGCTCTTCAGGAGGCAGAGGCCGGGGGATGGCTTAAGCCCAGGGATTGGGCAACATAGCAAAACCACGCCTCAACAAAGCAACCACGATAAAATCCGAACCACTGAAATAGCGGTTGAGGTGGAACACACCTTTATGATCCAATCAATTCAAAGACAAGGGAGGACCCCAGGTCTGAAGCTGTTCTGTGCCACACAGAGACGCGCCCATGAGTAAACAAATACATGATCGCTTCTCAGACACACAGGGGCAGTGCTGTGAGGAGCAGACTCAGGGTGGCCACTGCTACAGTGTCAGAGTGCCTGCGCAGACCCGTGCACGCCCCCACACAGTGCAGTGTGGCCTCTGCACACCTGCGCACACAGCATGGCCTCCACACACCTTAGATGCACAGCCGAGCCCTGAGCCTCTAGTGGCTGCGAGCCAGTGGGTGGTGCACTGTGTACGGACATCCCAACAGCTAACTAGTCGACGGCAACACGTCAGCCTCATTAACATCTCATGGCACGCTAGAACTGCAACCTCAGGGCACCTGTGTGGGTGCCCAGAGAAGGCGCTCAAGAAGCTGGATGATGCCAAGCAGACGTGGCTCTGAGCTAGTGAGCCGTTGTTATAAAATGCTTTGTCACCCCACTTCCCTTAACTATCTTCACCACAGAATTTCAACAGCTCCGGTCTGAGAAATCATTGGACAACAGCGTGGTCCCTTCTTCCTTTATGTAAGTTTGCTCTCAAGCCTTGAAGGGCTCTGCACATGGAAAAGAGCCAGGGAGGCAGCAAAGAAATGTGAGCCAGACCTGACACAGGCCAGGTGCGGTGGCGCACGCCTATGATCCCTGCACTGGGAGGCAGAGGCTGGTGGATCTCTGTGAGTTCTAAGCCAGCCTGGTCTACAGAGAAGTCCAGGACAGTCAGGGCTCTGGTACAGAGAAACCCTGTCTAGAACCCCCTCCACAAACCCCTAAAAAGACCTGAGACACAAAGAGAAGCAACAGGGAGAGGAGGAAGCCTGTTGGCTCTGAGATTCCTTTTGTGGCCAAAGCCGAATCTGTACCATTGTGTGCATCAGGCAGAACACGTGCTGGTCAGGAGCAGAGACTGAAGTACCCATGCTGCCAAAGCATATGCTCACACTCCCGTGTGCACACACACTCACCCGGTGTGTGTTATTGATGACAATCGGGTCAGGGTTCCCGTAGTTGGGCGGATTTGCATATGGGTCATAGCCAAGCCGGGCCAGCATGGGGGCAATCTGGGCCATGTCCCTCACCACGTCTCCAGGGATGTGGCCAGTCCACTTGGAGAGGGCTTCCAGGTTCACGGGTTTGATGACCTGGTCTGTGGACCGCTCGATCCTGGGGAGAGAGCACAGTCTGGTCAGGCTTCGGGGCACCCCCTGCTGCTTATGGGGCTCTGACCCCTGGGCAGCCCTGCCCCATTGGCTGTGAGCACGGCCAGGGCACTGTGCCTCATGGAGGCTGCACACAGCAGAAAGCAGAGCTGTGGTGAGAAGAACAGCATGCACTAGTGATGCAGCGAGGTTTCCTTCGTTTGTGTGTGTGTGTGTGTGTGTGTGTGTGTGTACATGCATATCTGTTCATGTGTGTAGAACATGAGGAAGCCAGATGCTGATGTCCTCACTCACTTCGCTTTTTGGCAGTCTTTCTGTAGCTTCACTGTGTTTGGCTAGGCTGGCTCCAGGATCTGCCTTCTGCCCCTTTGGGTGCATGTGACAGGCCCTCACAGCCACACGTGGCTTTATGTGTGTGCCGGAGAAGCTGAACTCCACCATCATGCCTGCACAGCAAGCATGAACAGCCACTGAGCCAGCCTCTAGCCTGTCTGTTATTGTGTGTGCACAAGTATCACGTGTATGTGTGGGGCACGTCCACAGTCGTGTGGAGGTCAGAGGACACCCTTGTGGAGTCGCCTCTCTTCTTCCACTCTTATGGATTCTGGGGATCAAACTCAGCGTCTTGCCACACAAGCCCTTTTACTCACTGAGCCATCTTGCCAGCCCAGCCTGTGTCTCCTTGAAAGTAACTTGTCAAATCTACAACTAACTCAGGCAGCTTGTCCTTGAGAAAGGAAAAGATCAGATTCTAATGGCAATGCTGGAAGTCCCCGTGGACGCCAGCTTCCTCCAGGCGCCTTCAGCGCGCAGCACACTTTCCATGTGCTGTCTGCGCTTTTCAATAGCACACGGAGGCTACAGGGGAGGAGAAGCCTGTCTGGTGAAGACTCCGCTTTCAGGCAGCCAACCCGCAACTCTTTCCCCAGTACACAGAAGGATGCTGAGTCTCAGAGAGGCACAGACACTTGCCTCAGGCAGCACAGCTCAGGAGGGGCAGACTCGATCTGCCGCCCGGGGCCTGGGAGGAGCTGTGGGGCCCCACTCACTTGGACAAGGAGACGCCCCCAGGCTTGCCAATGAGGTCCTCGTGGTGCAGGACGGTGTCGCTCCAGGCGATGCCCAGGAAGTCCAGGATGCGTCTGAGTGAGCGCTGGGGGTGCAGCACCAGCTGCTCATAGTACACAGGCAGGCACTTGTCCTTGCCCACCTCCATGCACTGTGCGTACATCACCTCGATGGCCTTGTTCCACTTCGTAAGGCAGTCTCGGTAGCTGCTGAGGTCGAAGCCCGCAATGGTGACCTTTCGAGTGATCATGGAGTGCACAGAGGCCCGGCCGTCGCGCACCATTAGCAGGAATTTGGAGTTGGGGAAGAGGCGTGCCAGGTAGACAGAGGACTTGAGTGTGAAGGGGTCCTTATTACACAGCACTCGGGCTGGCTCGCCGTGCTTGGCGATCACCTCCAGGATGAAGGCCTGCATAGCGGCATCCAGCACCTCATCCGTCACACCGGCCTCATCCAGCCGAAGCTTCTCCCGCCCGGACTTGGACCAGGCCTGCCGCATGGCCAGCACTCGAGGGATGATGCGTGTCTCCTCCCCACAGCGCACCTCAGGGTGAGCATCCAGCATGGCACGCATGAGGGTGGTGCCGCTACGTGGCACGCCGCCCACGAAGATGAGGGGCATGGACTTGCCATAGCGGTACTCCATGTGGTCAGCACCCAGCATCACCAGCTCCTCCTGCTCCGGCCGCATCCTCCGTGAGCTCCTCATGCCCCCAAGCACTGCCCGGCACTCCAGCACTTGCTGCCCAAGCTGCACCGCGAGCACCAGGGCCAGTGCACAGCCGGCGGCCAGCAGCACCTTACGCACTGACAGGCGCATGCCCAGCCAGGGGCACAGGCCCAGCCAGGGGGCCCGCCTCATCGACGGGTCAGCAGGCCCACCGGGTATGCATCTGTGGACAGAGGAACAGTGTCAGCAGGCCCACTGGTACACAAACAGGCTGCTGCAGTGACAGGCTCAGTGACAAGTGGGTGCTTTCCCTCCCCCCTTCCCTCTAAGGGACCAGTGGCCTCAGAGCCTCAGTGAAGAGCAAGACTCACTCCCCTTACCACCGTGGCTGTGATGCCTCGATTGGCTGAGTTCTCTATCAGTGTTTCAATAGCCGTCTGATAATAAAGGACAGTGGTGGTGGTTACCAGCAGGGCTGGATGCCAACCGTGGAGCTGGCCTGGCCTTGCTGCCTTGATAGGCATGCATCATAGGTTTTTCAGGTTAGGGTCCATGGCCCCCAGGGTACAATATGCCTTCCAGTTCCTGAGAAACCGAGGCACGCCCTTCGGCTGTGTTCAGGCTGCTTTGTGTCTCTCTGTTGTTCCTTCAGAAGTCCAGGAAGCACGGGAGCCTGATAGGACACTCGGTCTCAGACACTGACCTTGTGTGGCCTGTAGACCTGACATCCATGTATCCTGGCAACAACTGTATTTGAAATCCTGGCAACTGACACTAAATTCTGTTTCTGGTAAGGGTACAAAAAGTCTGCTCTCAATGAAACTGTCACAGCCTCAGTCTTGCTGTGGCCCCTCCAACACAAGCCTGGCTCATTTCTCACCAGCCACATCATGTGACCTTAGTCTGGTAACTAAGTGGTGGCACTTAGAGGTGAGGCTGTAGCTCCCTGGGGAGGGCCTGCCCAGTGTGCACAAAACCCCGGGTTTGACCCCCAGGACCACATAAACCAGGCATGGTGGCTAATGGTTGTGACACCTGCCATGTGGGAGGTGAAGGCAAAAAGATCAGGAGTCTGAGGCCAGCCTGAGGTGCAGGAGATCCTGTCTTGAAAAAAACAGACAGATAACAGCAAGAACACAGGTAGTGACCCACAGATCTGCCTGACTCCTGCAGCACCGACAGGAGAGCTGAATTCTCAGCTCCCTGCACACGCCTAGCTCCTCATTACTGTTCAATTAATAATGATGGGATGACCAGGGCCTGGCACACAGGAGGAAACTGGCACACAGGAGGAAACTGAGGCTAGCAGAGATGCCCACAGTTACCCGACAAGGGAGCAGTGGAGTCAGGGTCCCGCATGGCATGGGGGTTGTCTCCTTCAGCCCCTGTCATTCTCTCGCCTTCTCTCCATCTGCACTTGGGACTTGCTCATCAAGCCAACAATAAAGTCTGTGCACTAAGCCCAGGACTGGAAGATGGAAGGCAGGTAGCCAGTTCCACAGGCCAAGCCCTGACCCACTGGAATCAGGTATCTAAGGATGCCTTCAAGCATCTCATAAAGCTCGTCCCGTGGACCTGAGATCCAAACTCTGGCACTTGCAATGACTGTTGAGCCAGAACCCCTTGGAAGCTGCCAACCACGCCTTAGCTGGAACTAGAACTACTGCCCTTTGGGTTGAAGAGGTGGTATGGGGGAGGGGATGCTCGAACTATAGGTTGCTTGCAGAATGGGGCTGCACAGCAGCAGGTACATGCCTGTGGTTTCTAACTGGTAACAGTGATCCTGGAGAGAAAAGGTTATCGCATGGCCAATTTGTCCCCAACAAGTCGTTCACGTTTCAGAATCTGAGCTGGCAAACACTCTGCCTATATTTTATGTTTTTATAATTCTAGAATGCTCAGAGATGCACAGCCAGGGTCAAGGCCACGCTTTACCAGAAGAAAACAACCTCTCTCAGGCAGGCGGGATGAGGCAGAGGGCAGCTTGAGGAGCTACTGCTGTCCCAGCAGGGAAGGTGGCAGGCAGGAGTTCTATAGAACTGGGTTCAAATCCTACCTCTGCAACTTGCTGGCTGGCAATGTAAACAAGACATTTTCTCCTTTAGCCAAGGGCAGTGAGGATAAAATGGTAACCATTCCCAAGAACGTGAATGTTGGATGGTGCCTGCAGGAGGCTGAGCTAGAACCCACAATGCACCTGCAGATTCCTATGTGCTGGCATTTCCAGTGTGCACCAGGCTCTGATGTTCCTGCATTTTAATTAGCCAGCTGTGCAGAGAGCTGCCCAATACTGGAGGTGGGGAACGTGGAGGCATTAAGGGGCTGTGTCAGGACAGCGGGGTCTCTGGGTAGACTCACCTCCCATGGATGCCCTCATTTCCAAGCACCACTCCCCGAGCCTGCTCACCACGGCTTCCTGCCCTGCAGAGCAATGGAGATACTGTGTCAGGAGCCAGCTGAGGCAGAGGGGCTTTCAGGCTCCCTGAGGCACCAGACAATGGCCTCTAGATGGGAGTCCCTGCCAGCCTCTTTCCTCCTCTCGGCCCGAGACATCAGGTAAAGTAAATAATACAACAGCATGCCTGTCACCACCCAGGAAATGCTAGGCACAGTTACCCAGGCCGGCTCTGTGTAGCTCCAAAGGGTACCACGTACCCAGGTACAGTGTTCCCTGTAGTTAGATAATGCCCAGCCTCCACCCGGCACTCGCTCAGTGTAGATGTGAACATGTGTCTTGAGGCTGTGCTGAGACAAGAGTAGAACGTCTCTAAAGCAGTTAAGCCAAGAACCAACTGAAAGTGTTTCCCACCTCGGTCTGTGAGGCTTCATCACTCAGTTCCAAACACTGTGCTTCAGAGGCAGGCTGTGTCCCCATGGGTGTATGTCAAGAGGGCATTTAAAGCCTGGGAAGGGGTTGGAGGAGGCAAGCTTCATAGACACACACCCAACACCTGATATTCTATGTCCCTCCTGGGTCCTGTCTCAGACACCGGGATGTGGATGGTTCAGAATGTGGCTCTAGAGATGAAGAGTCCTCCCCTCCCTGACCTCTAAGACCACAGTCTCCGTTTGGAAACAGGGGCTGCTGGGAAGCTCCAGCTATACAGAAGGACCCAGGATACCAACAGTGTCATTTGTGTCACTACGGAAAGGAGCAAGGAGCAGTCACCTGTATCACACTCCTCACCTTTATCATTTATTTATTTCGTTTGTCTGTGTCTTTTCTGTATTCTGGAAATCCAGCCCTGCTAATACAATGAGGCCCAGCTACAGAAGGAATCCTATCTAGCTCCCACACAAGATGCTCAGGCCCAGAACTCCTGGGCATGGGGGCTGACTCACCCCCTGGGAAGAAACCAAGCAATCCAGGGAGGCACTGGAAGCTTCTGGAGGCAACCTGGCTGCCCTTGAGAGGCCCTTGAAATGCCAAACATACCACAGGCCTGCCAACCGCATAGCTGCCATCAACTACTCCCCAAAGAACACAGGCTTGCTGAGAGCCATGGACCAAGTGATGGGCCTTCCACCTCCAAGCAGGGCGCCCAATGTACTGTCACAGGGATTGAGAAGAGGTTAAATTCAGCCAGACTGAGTAAAATGTAAAATTCATTTTGCTTTCCCTTGGTCAAAGACTCAGAAACCACTGGAGTCCATGAGGACTACCATACTGTACAGCCCTGACCTACATTGGAGTAACTGCAATAGGAGCCAGCCTCTGTGGCCCCCAGAGTGTGGGGTGCTTCCTCACCAGCACCCACAGGTTCTATGTGCACAGGCTTATCTGAGCTTGGAAGGAAAACTGCCTCTGTGTTGACAAGTGTGGACTTCTTGTCTGTTTCACCTAGACAGTGGTGAGGAACAACTCTTCCCACTGCATTTGCACTGCACCAGGTAAATCAATTCGAGGTGATGTGCAGTACAGTACACAGACGTGGGCCAGCAAGAAGGCCCAGCAGGCAAAGGCACTTGCTGCAAAAGTGAGTTCAGTGTCCCAAACCCACAAAAATGTGGTGAGAACTGACCCCACCGTACTGTTCTCTGGCCTCCATACTCATACCATGGCATCCGTCCTCCCCGTCACACATGCAGCAATAAAAGATATCAGGGTACATGAAGAACGTGTGCCAATACCTTTCATGCCAGTGGCTGGAGGAGGAGCATTGTGTGCCCTTTCGAGGGGAGGGAGAGGGGAAGAAAAAGAAGGGAGAGAACTGTACAGGAGCAGGGCCTCAGAAACTGCCAGCACAGCACAAACCCCACGAGAACAGCCACAAACTGTCAGATGAGCTCTACCACACAACGCTGACTCAGGGGACAGCAACAAGGCTGAGGCGGGGTCCACGGCTCTCTTCTCTTACAGGAGGACCACCAGTCAACACTACACCGGGGGCTATCCATATCCTGCTTCACCCATCCTCTCATCGGCTTGTACAGCGGGCTGTGCCTTCTATGGGCCAGCTAGGTCTGTGAGGCTTCGGGACAAGTGTAACTGTGCCCCAGGGCAGATCACTAATAAGGCAAACTGACTGGCACCCAAAAACAGTAGGAGAAAAAGATTAAGAAGCATTCGGATGTTCTTTACAGAGTCCTAGTGGCGGGGGAGGGGGGCATCTCCTCCTAAATCATGCTTCTGGCTGTGTTGGTCACATGGTTTTCTGTGATGAGGGATCAAGTGATTACTAGGTTTGCCTTTTGTGTGCCAGGAACAGAAATGGTGCAGCCTGCCTGCCTGCAGACCCAGCTGTGTGACATTGGCCTGTCACTGCCAAACCTCTGAGCTCCTCTGAGAAACGGGGCTGACGATGCCTCTGGGCACCATCACACTCAACCTAAAAAGGCAGTGTGGATACTGCAGCCTCCCGGAATGTGGGAAGGGACTGTCGGTGAAGCTGTGCAGGGGTACCTGCCCAGAGTGAGTGCTGCTGGTGGCAGGGGCCATGAGGTGGGGTTTTGGCCCCCTTCGCTCTTGGGAGAGGCTGAGGCCACCGTGGTGTCATGCAGCTCTCAAAATGGGCCATTAGGAGATGGGGGAATCACACCAGCTCTCAGCTTGTCCCCAACGTGCCCAAGAGCCATGGGAAGGGAAGAAGGCATCAAGTGTGGAGGGATCTGAGGGAGCCACTTAAATCTCACCAGAAAGACATCTGTTCACGAGGAAACTACTGTGCACCTGAACCACTCACACTAGCAGAATTCAGTGAGAGCAGAAGATGAAGGAGGGGGATCAAGTCACCCTCAGCTACACAGTGAGTTCAAGGCCAGCCTGCACTACATAAAAGACACAGCACTGGTGCCCAGTGCAGAAGGAACCGCTCAGCTTGAGGTACAGACACCCAGAGTGGAGGGAAGGAAATGACATTTTGGCTCAAACCCATGTGTACTTTCTAAACTGGCATTTGCCTACGCTCAGCAGATCAAGAGGTTCCCAAGAAAAGATGAGGTGTGAGCAGAAGGAGCTGGCAGTACATAGGCTGCACTTATAAAGTAGCCCTGGATGGGAGCCAGGCCCCTGTGCACAAACCCACATAGGCTGTGGGGTCCTGCCCCAGGGAACCAGCTCTCAAACTGCCCCCTGCCAGGCAGCAATGTCATCTCACTCCTGTACCATCTACTCTCCCATGAATGGCTAGGAGGGCAGCCCTAGTTCAGAGACCATTGACCCATTACATTGGGGAACAACCCCAGAAAGCCAGCAACGAGAGGATGGGAAAAGCATTTCAGGTCATGGCTGCTGATAAGTCTGGGGGGTATGCAGGTGGGATGGGGAGGGCATGCAGGGTGGGATGGGGGAGGCGGGAGTGGGGAGCAGGGAGTCTGATACTCTCACAGCTTCTCCACTCCAAGCTGGGTGTCCTGGGTTGTTCTGGGCCAGCTCTCTGTGAGGAACATGGATGTCTGGGACAAAGTAAGCACAAAGTCCACACAGCTTCTGACAAGGCTGGCATACAGTCACCACCCCATAGATGTCAGCATTTGAATTAGGACCACTGCCACAGACCCTGTGCGTCAAGAGCAGAAGGGACTTGGGAATCAAGGCAGGCATGGTCCCGCTTTGTGGGGTCAACAGTGACTTCCTGTCCTGTACAACCTAACCCAGCCTCTGCTTCCAGAACTCACGAGCCACCTCACTGATGGCCTCTGAAGGTCAGGTGTGCTCCGAGCTCAACATCTCCACCTCAGCACAGAACTCAACAGAGATGCCACATGTGACCATAGATGGCTGTGTTCTCACTGGACACTTCCCAGGGCTGTGTGGTAAGCTGGCCTGGGCTTATGGATGGCTAGGTGTGTAAACTCCCAAGACTAAACACCAACAGGACAGTGCAACATGGGCAAACCCACAGGGTAATTCAAGGCCCAAGGGCAAGGCCAAAGGGTTTCTGGTTCTCAGAAAGGTCAGTGGGAGGACTTGGGTAGCCGGCTTTGGAGAGAAAGCGAAAAATGCATGCTGTTAGAACACAATGTTTGATCTTTCGTAAACCCCACAAACACACGGGGAACATTGCCTCCTGTTCACAGCCCAGCAAGGTCTAAGGAGACCCGCGTGCCCTTGGAGGTGAGCTTGCTGGGTTTACTCTGCTGTCTTTGAGACAGGGACTTGTGAGGTGGCCAGCAAGCTCCAGATTCCCCCTCACAAGGTTCATGGGTGTGTACCACTTTGTCTGGACGGGTCTGTAAGTTTCACACATATTTTGGATCTAACTTAGACCCTACAGATAGAACTATCACCACGTTTTACTAAGGCACAGGTGGGTCCCAGATGGGTCCCAGGTGTGTCTGTAACTAGAGGCTCTTAAAGCCTTTGCACTTTTCAACGCACACCGTTAGGGACAGTGTGCCCAGTGCCTAGCTCAGCTCCTAGCATTGCCTGGGCCTGCGGCAACTACTGTGCAGAGAGGTCCCAAGGCCTCTGTCCAGGACAGAACAAACAGGAAAGGACCAGGACGACCTTGCAGGAGCCCAGCTTCCTGAGACGGCACGGCCTCCTTCACAGGATCCTGTCTCCACTCGGCAGGAAGCTGGGGGTGGAAGCTGAACACCGGTGTGCAGTTCTGTACACCTGGCCGTGACCGGTCAGTGCTGACTGCAAGCCATGTGGGGCACACACATCCACTGCGTACACACACAACACACACACCTCCTCAGTCTCCCTCTCCGCAAGTTACCATCAAAACAGCTTCCTCATAGGTCACCCTTGTGCTCCTCTCCATCCAGTTTTCGACGGTGCTGACAAAGCAAGCAACAGGGTTTCACGACAAGGTTTCCCTCTGCAATGCAACCTGGCCTCAAATTCCAGCAATCCTCCTGCCTCCGCTTGCCAAGTGCCGACATCACAATGTGTGACTATGTGTGATTCCTTGCATGTCCTATTTCTTTTCCGTAAGGTAAATTTAAACATCTGTGTGTGTCCCCAGGGCCTGCCCCTATACAGCAGCACCTTGGCCAGCAACAAGCACAAACTGTAGTGGCCACGGTTTATGAAGGAGCTGAGTGCGGGCCTGGCCGCCAGCAGCTGTGGGAGAGCATCCCTCCTGTGGCTGTGGCAAGGCCACCGTGTACAAGCTGATAGTAGCCACGTACAGAAAAGTGTGGCCCATATACCATGCTCTGCACTGCACGAAGACCATTGTCACCAACTCTCACAACCACTGTGTGTGCATTTTACTGTCTTCAGGTAGAGGAGGGCTGAGACAGGGTCTCATTCTGTAACCCAGGCTGGCCCAGAACTCATAATGATTCCTGCTGCCTCAGTTCCCCAAAGTATGGGATGGCTGGTGTCAAGTACCAGGTGTGCTGGTACAAGCCTGTGATCCCAGCACTCCCAAGTCTGACACAGGATCAAAAATTGGAAGACAGCCTGAGCTACAAAGTAATTTTAAATCCAGCCTGGACTACCTAAAACCCTGTGTTAAAAAAAAAAAAAAAAAAAAAAAAGTTAAGCTACTGCCATGCACCACGTGGTCAGCGTGGCTCTTCTGTGAAGTATGTACTTATGGCAACGCATCCTGTGTGAAGTCCTGTGTAGGACTGACTCAGAAGACACAGTACGACCCAGGGTTTGGGTTTTAGCTAGTGCTGGCTGCCTGCCCACTCTCTCTGAAATGTCACTTTGGTCAAATACCCAGCATGCAGTGCGTGCTTCCTGCGGGCTGGCCACGGGGAATGTGACATGTCTTACCATGGTGGCAGTTTGTGTCCTACATTAGGCACAGTTTTCCGTGGCCGGCTCACACTAGTGCTCCTCTGCCAGTCACATTTGGGAAGTACACCTGAAGACAGTGTCTGCCTTGAGGGTGGTGCAGAGCTCAGGCTGTAAATGTGGCTACCAAGGTGAGCATTACGCCGCACAGACAGGATCCTGCCTAACAGAGAGCAGCACCGGGGGGATGGGGATGATGGGGAGACGGCGCAAGATGGGCATACAGGTTGGCCAGGAGAGGACACCACACACAGGGCTGCCTCTAAATGACACCCAATGTACGAACAGAAGCACCCACAGCAAGGCAGCAGCCAGTGGCACACGGGCCTCCTTGATAACACAGGCAGCCTCCATGAGGGGACAAGAGATCAGAGGCTGGCCACAGGCAGGGGTGGAGGCGCCTCAGAGCCTGCCTGGTGCTAACACTTGCTAACACACACACACACACACACACACACACACACACACACACACACACATACACACACACACACACACACACACACACACACACACACACACTTTAGCAATCTGCAGGTGCCTGTCAAAGAGTGGTTTAAACCTAACACAATAAACACAGAGGGTTAAGGGAAGCATCCAGGGAACACAGAGCAGCCAATCAATAAGAAGCAAGTGGGACCAGGTCCCTCCCATAATGCACCAGCCAGGAAAGCAGGTCTAAGGTTGTGGAATGTGCCAGAAAAACACATGGGGTTTCTCTTGCTGACACACTTGCAGCTCCTGCAGCTCACACTTGTCACTAATATTGACAGATGGAGCTGTTAAACAGATGGAATTCTCTTCCATCTAAATTCCTGGGCCCTGAATGCACTGGGGCTCCTGATCTGAGAAGCCCTTGCTGGAGCCAGGGGTGGGTACGCACTCCTGATCCCACCGTGCTGGAGGCTGAGACAGGAGGATCCAGCACCAGAAGCCAGCCCTCGTGTCTCCTCCACTCACTGGCACCCCAGGCCAGCAGGCAACCTTCAAGATTAAAAGGACCTCAGGGGTGAGGATGACCAGAGTCTGAACAGCCTGGGGTGGTGAGGGGAGGGGAGAGAGTGGGGGGGGGGGGGGGGAAGCCACAGGTTAGCCCATCAACAAAGGAGAAGGCAGATAGAGGCACATGGACAGAGTGACAGTGCCAAGGATGGGGGAGGGGCGGCAATGGGAGGACTGCTCTGTTGCCCTCGGCCTCTCTGGGCCTCAGTTTCCACCACGTGTGAAATGGACTGAGCAGTTCCCACCCATGGGGCTGCTGAGTGGAGAACAGTGGGGCAAGGCAACTGCATCACCACCCACCTGCTCCCACCACATGCTGGGGTACGCGGCTCACCGAAACATTTGTGGGAGACACACACACACACACACACACCACGGTTTCAAGAGCATGGCATCATGGTTTTTAGTACAACCCAGCCTAAGATACTCACAAGCTGCTACTGCAGGTTAAAGTGGCTACGTCTTTAACTGTAGCACTCAGGAGGCGGCTCTGTGAGGACAGCACCTGCTACCCAATTGCAGATGAGGGCCAGGAGACTGAGAGATTGCGCCCCTCTGCCACAGTCAGCACTAAAGCAGGGCCCAACCTGGGCTGAGCTCAGACTCTGCTGCTCCAGCCTCACTACAGGTGGACATAGGCCTCAGCTCAGCCACCTGTTAAAGTTCTGAGAGTGGCCTTTAGGGGACAGTCTAGGAATGGGCAGAACAACATCCTGCCGGCCTCAGTGAGAAAGAGTGGGCACAAACCCCACTGTACCGCTCACACACCAGGCCACTTTCTGCTGTGGGACTCACTTTCCCCATGAGACTTCCAAAGGGGCCGAATTCTGCTTCCTGCACCTGGGCTATGCCAAGTTCCATGGCCAGCACCTGCTGTAACCTGGTGCCTGAACTGGTACCACATCTAACATTTCCTATTTCTGCAGACCTGGGAGTGAACCTATGGCCCGGGCATGCTGAGAAAATGCTCATCACTGAGCCCCACCCCAGTCCATGGTCCATATTTCAAAAGCAGTGGGGCTGGCCCACTGTCCTCAGACTGGAGTCCAGGAGCTGAAGAAGACAACACACCTCACTTGCTGGAGCCTGAGGTGCTCAGTACCCCAATGAGGGTTCACATGGGGCCCTGCGTTCCTTCCTCCCGACTCAGCTGAGTGGGTGAGACTGCATGAGATTCAGTGTCCCCTCAGATAAAAGAACTGTGTCACTGGAAGAGTGACACCCTTAAAAAAGTGTCCTTTACCATGCCGGTGTCCCCAGCACACCGGGAGAGGATTCAAGTGACTCTCTGGCTTGGGAATGCTCAGATCAGGGGTCCGCATCTGCCCAGGCCTCTGGCTGGGGTTCTCCTTGAGGGAGGCAGTCCTCTTGGGAAGGATGGCTCTCAGCAACATACCCACCCTTGCTTGCCCATGGGGCCTTCTGTGTTGGCCACTGACCTTTTTCTCAGTCAGCACTCCACTTGCTCTTTTCCCACAAGGCCACGTGGTAACCACAAGGACCCAGCAGCTGTGGTCCATGAGGCCTGGGGGTTCGGGGCCTAGGAAACACTTCTGGATAGACTGGGATCACATGTAACTCTGCCAGGGTGCAGCCAGGGGAGGGATGGCAGTTAGCAGAAGCAGTCTTAGTTTCCCCATTTGCACACTGAGGCAAGGCTACCTGCTACAGGGCAGGACCTGGCAGCCACCAACTTATCATCACCTTCAACTAGGGATGAGTTAAATATTGTACATAGACCATGAGAGGGGAGCATTCATTGCCTGGGACTTCAGGATGTGATGTCCCGATGAAGAGCTTGACATTCTCTGCAGAAAGCCTGCTCTAAGCACAGCAGGGCTCCTGACAGCCCTCCTAACCTCCCCACTATCCTAAAGCACAGCGGGGTGGGAGAAGTGCCATAGACAGTACAGCTTACCAAGCATGCACAGAGAGGTGGGTTCAATCCCCAGCACTGCATAAAGTGGGTGGAGACGCACATGTATGAATTGCAGCATGCCTCAGGAGACAGATGCAGAAGTTCAAAGTCATCCTCAGCTACACAGTGAGCTGGACCAGTCTTTGTTACGTGAGACCCTGTATTATTTAGTAAACAGATGGATAAGTGGGAAAGCGAAACCCATCATTTCTAAATTTGCTTGGTGGCTTTATGACCTTGCATTCTGAAACACACAAGCAGTGGCTAGGGAGGGTGCTTGGAGCATGCCTTGAGGAGAGCAGGCGGATCACATAGCCAGCCAACTGCATCCCCACCACCCATGCTAAGCACACAGTAGGTGCTCTGTATTACTGTTCTCATTAGTGCTATCTACTATCCCTAATCTAAAAGTCCAAACCCCTGAAACCTTCTGATTGTTTGTTTTGAGACAGGGTGCGACTACATAACGCAAGCTGGCTTTGTTAGAGACTCAGCCCAGCCTTCTGAGGGCTAGGGCTGACACATGACTGTTACCCTCCTGCAAAATCTAAAAGCTATTGAGCACCAACAAAACTTCTCACAGTTTCCAATTTTGGAGCATCTGAAATTCCAGAGTTAAAATTGCTCAACAGGTGAAATTGAAAAACACAAAAAACAAAAACAACTTAATGGTCAAAACCTCCAACATTTCAGGCCCCAAGCATTCTGGAATTCCACTCTTATGGAAGGCCCTTTGTAGGACATGCAATGCCAACCCTGCAGACACAAGAAGTGAATCTAGACTTGGGTACTGGGGGCTATGGTGAGAGTATGATCTAGAGAGAAGCAATGCAGGGCACATGTCTGCCAAGGTCCTTCTCAGGCTCTCCAGTGCCACCAGGTCAAACTACAGCATCGCTCCCACAGGCAACAACTCTGCAGCCTGCCCCCTTCTTGGGTGCCAGCCAGGCTGCTGCACACCAACCAGTCAAACATACAGGAGGCTGGAGGCAAACAGCAAGGCCTCAAGGCAAGCACAGGAGGCACAGGAGCCTGCAGTGGTGTACTGGACAGCCTTGGGGGAGTTCTGTTCTCTCTCTGAGCTCTGATCTACACAAAAGGATCTTCAATGCCTTGGTCCTTGGAGGTTAATGGAGCGTGCTCAGAACTGAAACAGGGGTTTCCCTGGTCTGCTCTCCCTCTTGCGGCACCCACCATGTGCACCACGCTGCTCTGGGGGCCTGTCCTGCAATGCTCTTTATTCTAAAGCAAACACAGCAGCATGGCTCACAAGAACACTGCATGCTGAGAGTGACACAGGGGATGGTGGCACACGCCTATAATTCTCATTCTTTTCCAAGGGATAGCCACTGGGGAGCGGTGCAAGGCCCCATCGCACTGGCTCTTCTTATCCAACGCTAACAACTCGGACTACTCTCCCATTTGGCCACCACACATTTGTCCCTCTTGCCTCTGGCCACTCACTGTCCTCACACCCCAAGGGTCTCTTGGGATGGGCGACATGTCTGAGGACAGCTCTGGAGGGGCAGGTCATGGTGCTGTCAAAGGTCCTCCACCATTGAGCCCCAACTCCAAGGAATCACTTGGAGCCAAATTGTGTTTGAAGAGGGTCAGGCTTCAGACGGCTGATAGGCAATGGAAAGGCCAGGTCTTTCCACAGTGCTCGTCAATCCCACGGTCTAGTACACACTGCTTCAACACCTACTTCGTGCCAGGCCCCGCTTCAGACCAGAGCCACATTGGTGAACTGCCGGTGAGAAGCAATACACACGGAGGGGACAGGACACACAGGATTCACAGCACTTACCAAATGTTCCCACACCCTTGCAAGAATACACCATGCACTCGGCAAAAGCCATCCAGCAGACAGGTAGTCTTATGTCCCTGACTCACAACTCACCTATACAAGGACCTTGTTCTTGTGCCCTGTGTGACAGGTGCCCCAAGGAGTTGCTGGGCAGGAGCAAAGGATGGGATGGCAGCGTGGGAGTCCCACTCCGAGGACCTGGTCTGCACCTCAACAGCCCCACACAGATCTGCATACCATACAGAGGGACCTAGAGGGACCCAAAAAGGACACAGCAGCCGCAGCTGGCTTGCTTCCTGCTGTACAGACAATCTAAGCACCCGGCCCTCCCTCAGCCTCAGGTCTGTCGGCACCAACCTTGAACTGCCTGGCTCTGCCATCCTCAACAAGCTGGCGAGTCCCCCCATTTGCCAGATGTGGAGATTTAGGCTGACGGAGGTGTTTGGGCAAGCTGCTGGCGGGTCAGTTACCTCCAAGACCCCTGTTAGCTATGGCTTCTGGATCTAGCCGCAACAGGTGGCCTAGTCCACCTACTGGACTGGTCACTCTGGCTTTCAGACTTTCTAAGAACACAAAGTCGTGGATACCCAGCAAATGACACAGCGTTCCCGAGGGAGGAGGCAGCCTGTGGGCTAGGCTTCTGGGTGCCAGCGGAAGGCTGCCCTGTGTCTGCTCATGTCTAGTCATGCGGCACTGAGAACCAGCCAGGCACAGCGCAAGTCTGCCCACCATGCTGCATAACTGACACATAACTGATGGTGTGTGGGGGAGGGAAAGAAACTGGTGGGACCCCTGGGACCTCAGCTCAGCTTTGCCGCATGGTGCAGCCTCAGTTTCCTCCTCTGCACGGTGAACCACCCAGGGTCAGTTAACAAACATTAGGTCCTTTGGGCTAGCATGGCAATACCTCCCTCTACTTAAAATAGCTGTATAGCAATGTCAAATGACCAGTGCTATACCCCAACTCAACAGATGGGGAAACTGAGGCACCCAGAATACACTGCCTGATGGACTCAGGGAAATTTCGGGGATAGGGAGGGGAGTTCAACCCATAATGCCAGCATTCCAGAATTCTGACCATGTAGCTGTGAGACCCTGGGAAAGCTGCTGCATCCTCCCTCCTTCCTTCCTCTTAAGACAGGGAAACTGTAGCTCAGGCTGGTCTGGAACCCAGGAACTCACAATCGTCCTTCCTTGGCCTCCTGAGTGCTGCAGTGCAAGTGAAGGCACCATGTCTGGATAGGGCCCACCTTGTGTCTCTGGCATATCCCAACCATGAGCCTGACTCCAGGGCACTGAGCCCACGCATGGACGGTGTAAGACCTACAGATGAAAGGGCCATCTGATGCCTCCCAGGTCCCTCATGTACTCAACTCTCTGAGAGTGGAGTGGCGGGCAGCCTGAGGCTCCTCTGGTGGACCAACTTGTGGCTGAGCACCCCTCAGGCCTTGCTGTCCTCCTGCCTCAGTCTCTGGCGCATTAGGGATTACAGGCTTGCACCTCTAGGCCTGGCACAGCAATGACTCTGAAGCTCAAAACTCCCATTGCCACCTCTTACTAATCAAACAATGCTCCATAGGAAAGAAGAGATTAGTGATGCGTCACACAAGTGATGTGCGTCCAAGATATACAGAGAGCTCAGTGAAAGCAGCCAGGCAGTGAGGCAACCTGGCAGACAAACAGGTTAAAGAGACAAAGGTTCCCGAAACCATCAGCTAATAAGCACAAGAACCCAGGACTCAGTATTTCCCATTAGGGAAATGGGCTAAGGGCACCGTGGGATCTTGAGGACAAGGATGGGAACAGCAAGTGTTGGTAAGGTCATGGCACAGACAGAGCTCTCTGGCTCCAAGGTATATGGGTGAATAACACCTGGCCATCTGGTCATGCCACCCATACCCTGGCGCCTGGCGCCAACCCCCGATTCACACCCTATAAACCAGCAGTGGGCCAATGGCCTGTGGGCAAGCTGCAGTATTACAGAGCTACATGCCGAATGTAGTGATTCTCTGCCATCTAGAATGTCCCTGGTAAAGGAAGCACTGAGTTTTCCCAGCAGGCTCTGCTGGGGACAACCTGCCGCCAACAGGATGAACAAACAAATGAACACAGATCAATAAACACAGACCAACTGGTCAGGAGGAAAGATACCAGACGGCCACGTGACTAGACCAGCCATGACAGTGGACTTTACAGAACAGAAAATCAACACGAGAAAGTCAGAAATGCCAGGCATCCTCAGTCCTCAGGGGTCATAGGCTGCTGGGGCTGAGGCACGGTACTGCTGGCTGGGCCCCTGTCACTGGCACCCTTCTCCCCTGGCCACCACTGAGGAGCACACAGGCTGTCGTTCACTTTCAGCCACAGTCTGTGCCAGGCTCCAGGAACACAGCGGTAACACATGTGGGGCTTCTCGTCCTGCCGCCCAAACCTCAGCGCCTGGCACTGACCCCAGACTCACACTCCATAAAAGGGCCAACAACCTGTGGGCGAGCTGTCTGCCTATCCCCGCAGCCACCCCAGGATGGAGGGACATTTCCTGATGACACTACCCTCCGGTGTCTGGCACCAGAGTGTCCACTACCGGGCTGGCCCCCTCCTCTCAGGCTCTGGTAAGGTATGGAATCCGCCCATAGCTTCATCCCCCCCGGGAGGAGGAGCTTTCCTCTCAGTATCCAATCTACCGGGTCACCAAGTCCACCCACTTCACCATCAACACAGCCCGGAATCTGCTGCCATCACCCACAGCATAGGGTGCTGGTGTATCGCACCCACTTCTTACCACCCACTGTGTCCCAGGCCATTTCGGGGTGCCTTGCTGACCTCTGATTCGGCCCTGTCTGTTCAGCTGGTTTTCCAGAAGCGGCTAGGGTTATCATGCACTCCTCCCTCAGCAAATGCCAAAGGCCTGTCCGGTCACAGTGCTCCGTCTCCAGTCCACAGAGGTGCCTCAGGATGGACACATGACCTGCAGGGTCAACGGAAACAGACTGGAAATTTCCACAGATCTTCTAGAGGGCGAAGCTAAGTAAGGTTACAGGCCTAACCGTGTAGAGACCCCTGCAGGCAGCTGTTGGGGTACACCGTGTAAGGGTGAGTCTCCGTATATTAAGCTGTTAATTCTGTACCGGCAGAGAGCTATGGCCTATCACCAGGTCTCATATTTTAGATTATTTGTTCCTTCCTGATCTGCCTAAGGCAATCTAGAATTGTATCTGATTGGCTTTAATAAAGAGCTGACAGCCAATAGCTGGGCATGAAGTGGAAACCAGGACAGAGAGAACCCTGAGAGGAAGAGGCAGACCCCGGAGATTTACCAGTGGGACCCGAAGGTAGACATATCTGAACAGGACAGAGAGGTAAAGAACTAGCCACATGGCAGGCTGTGGGCTGGGAGAGTCGGGATCATTTGGACAAGCTAGTTGAGAGTACCGGCCAGCTATAGGCCTAAGCTTTTGAGTATTAGTCTCTGTGTCTTTAAATCTGGCAGGTCCCAAAGTCCCACTGTAAGCAGCAGGCACAGAGCCAGGGAGATGTCGACCCAGGAGACAGGGCGACAAGGGTAGCAGTGTGGAGCTATGTGGGGCAGTGAGGTCCGGCTCCTGGATCCAGCTGTACCTGAAGCCATTAACTGCGGTACTTCCGGTACAAGAACCATAAACCTATTGATATTTGCTGGACTACCTGGAGCCGATCAATAGCTACGCTGAGTCCCCAGTGTCTACACACCATCCCAGATACCTCCCCTGAGGCTTCACCTTCTTTAGGAGCCCAAACTAAGCTTGACCCCAGCACCATCTCTTAATGTCCATGTCTTGGCCCTGCTGTTCCCCACATGGCTGAGTCTCACGGGCTGAGGGGCTAGACAAAGTCTTTGGCCCCTTCCTCTCTCTTTCCACACTTGTTACAGAACCAAGGATACCCTCAGAGGCTCATCCATGTGTTCGAGACCATGTCACTGACTGGCAGGTCCTTACACATCTGAGAGTCAGGGGAAGAAGAGATTTATGAGAAAAGAAGAATTTTTCATGTTTGCCTTGTGTCCTTGGGCAAATCATGTCTCTGGGCCTCACTCTTCCCATCTGTGAAACAGGAGAACAACTGAACTACAGCTTCCCCTTTCCACAGGACAGAGTTTCCGCTCACAGCAGCTGTCCCAGCACCTCCTCAGTGCTGACCTCCAGCCAAGGCCTGGCCACTGGCGTAACCCAGCAGAGCTCCTCTGTGTGGGGGGACGATTCCGAGGGGCTTTCAGGAACTGCTGGGGACCTGGCCTCACTCTGGCCGAGACAGCTGGGCTGGCAGCACAGTCGCACAGAGCTGTGCACGCAAGCGCCCGAACACAGCTGTGGCTCAAGGCGGGACACACTTCTCTCGTGCCTTCTTCTCGAGCCATCGTCGTGGCCTCTAATCACCGCCTGGTGGTGAGAGGCACATACCAGGCCTGACCCACCTCAGCATCCACACCACTTATCTAAAGCCCCACGCGATCTTGAAACAAACGGGCTTTCACATGACTAAGCCAAATCTATTTCCGGTCTTCTGTGGAGACTCCAGGTGAGGGCTGGGGTTGGCTCACTACTTCTTTTTGCCTTAGGAGGTGCATCTGTGCTCCACACAGGAAGTGCACTCTAGAGTCTACTGACAGGAAGCCCCAGGGTTACTTGGCACATTTTACCTAGAATGTCTCCAGCTAACTTCCCCTTCCTTGCTCCCCCAGGAAGGAGTGGCTTCACCATCACCACACCCGAGGCTTCACTGCTGTAGTCTTTGTAGTGGCCTATGGCCCAGAAGGGGACAGGCCCGACAAGAACAAAGGCAGAGAGTGGCACACTTGCTGAGTGTGATGGTCCCCACTGAGATGGGCTGTACCTCTTCTGTGGTCCGGCCACATGGCACTGGGCTTTAATCTTGTGGGATCTGGGGCATGTTATTACAGGGTGGAGGTCTGCTGGGCCTGATGACAAACACCTAAAATCCCAGCATGGGGAGACTGAGGCAGAAGGTTCAGGAGTTCAAGATCAGCCTGGACGACCTATCAGTTATGAGGCTACCCTGGGCCACAACACACACACACACACACACACACACACACAGTGACTCAGTTTTGAGACAGCATCCGCTGGGGCCATTTTCTACCCTTCTAGCTCCCTCTCAGATAAACTGTTGACCCCTCCTCCTTCTATCCTGTTCCTAGACAACAAAAGATAGATAAGTTAGAGAGCTTCTTAAGTTCCGAAACTGTTCAGAACGAGAACTCTTAACTAAGTCCCGGGAGGCACAGGGCAGATCTGGAGCGGGGGTGGGGAAATGGGCTTCTCCTAAGGGCTGGGGCTCTGAAGAGTCTATGGAAAAACATTGGCCATTTCCAGACAGTCAAATGTCACCAGGCAGGGTCCCTTGGCATTGCTAAGCCTCCATCTCCTAGCCTATGGAAAGGGTGAAGAAACATCTAATCCTTGGGAACCCTGGGACCACAGTCTGCAATCATCACACCAGCCATCCAGCAGCCCCACTCACAGCCTCCTTCTGCCTGCCTGCCTGGGGTCCTCAAGAGGTCCCAGTGCCACTCAACACCCAAAAAAGGTAAGACTACTGTCCAGGGTGCCTGTGGTCAGAGCATGGCAGGACAGAGGACTCAGGAGTTGGCTAGAAACAGGGCCAGTCACTGAGTCCTTCACAGCCCTTCTCCTGGATGCTTCTTGTCTACAGAAGAGGTGGAGACTCAGATCCCAGAGAAGAAAACAAGAGGACAATGGAGGACAAGAATGGAGTGTCCCATGCTCTGGAATGTCTGTTATCACCACATCCACCCTGCATCTGGAACAGTGACCTGCCATCGCCTCCCTCAAGGAACTTCCTGATGATGATGTAAGGCAGGCAGCTATGCATCCTGTGAGCCCTGGACTCGGTGGCAGCAGAGGAGGGCAGGGTTGCCGCCTGTGTCCCCAACCAGGCAGCTCACGGACACCTGTTGGGAATGAGGATCCTGGGAGGTAACTCCCGCCAAATGGTGGTCCTAGCAGCAGGCAGCAAGCTCTGCCCAGGATTCCAACAGGGAGCATGCGGGCTGTATCCCCAGTAGGGAAGCTGTGGGTCTCCCCATCCCAGAAGGGCTTTCCCCTGACAGCCTGGCAGGCCTCCTACCCACCAGCTGAACATTCTCCTTACTCTGCTTTCCACTCCCATCACCCATTCTTCACTCCTATACTATGCAAGTTGTTTACTCTCAGGCCTCAGTTTCCCCCTGAAGGAAAGGGCTTAGCATCAGCTTTTAACGTTTTTCTCCCTAAACTCCAAAGCCTTTTTCAACAAATACATGCTTGGTGTGATGGCACATTGCTTTTGGAGACAGAAGCATAGGCAGGCAGATCTCTGTGAGTTAAGGCCAGTCTGATCAAAAAGCAAGTTCTAGGACAGCCAGGACTACACAGAGAAACCCTACCCCTACCAAAAAGGAGGAGGAGGAGGGAGAGGAAGAGAAGGAGAAGGAGAAGCAGCAGCAGCAGCAGCAGCAAAAAGTGTGTGGGCCTATTATGTGCTCAAGAAGTAGAGGCGGCATGATTGTATCATAGCATGAGGTTAAAAAAAGTGCCTCCTGTGTGCATGTGTGTCAGGGGTCCCAAGGACTAGTTATCCCTGAGCTGAGTACTGGAGCCTCCTCAGATCAGAGCAGCCTTCTGTTCCCTTCCCCTCCTGGGGCCAACCGGGTTTCCTCTTCCTCCCACAGCCCTGTAGCAGGAACGAGGGGAGGTCTGGGGAGCAGCCACATCAGCATCCCCCATGGCTCCAAGTGAATGGTCTGAACGGAACTGTTGGCAGATGTCACCCAGAGTCAAAGGAAGTGGGAGAGAGGAAGGACTGGGTGTGTGTGTGTGTGTGTGTGTGTGTGCGTGCAGGAAGGAGGAGGGTACACAAGGAGCCAAGGCCAGAGCTGCAGAGAGGCAGGATAGGAAACAGAGGGATGAGCGTTGGGGAGGCAGATGTAGAGGCCAGAGCAAGTAGCAACATGGGGGGGGGGGGGGGGGCAGGGGCAGATGCTGAGAAGAAGGAGCAGAGGCAGATGGGGAAGATGGAGACCAGGAGAAAGTGGTGGGTGATGGACACAGGCAGAGATACAGGGAGGGCCAGGGAGATGGCTCAGTGGGTAAAGCACTTGTTGTACAAGCATGAGGACCTGAGTTCAAATCCCCAAGACCCACATAAAAGCCAAGGTAGGAAGGAGTGTGACATCTGCAATCGTAATGCTGCAGGTTGGGGGTGAAGACAAATGTATCCTGGGGGTTGCTGGCCTTCCCT
Organism: Psammomys obesus; assembly: GCF_907164565.1. NCBI lineage: Eukaryota > Metazoa > Chordata > Mammalia > Rodentia > Muridae > Psammomys > Psammomys obesus. The sequence continues at coordinate 7,396 of NW_026592100.1, read as the reverse complement.
AGAGGAAGTGGCCACGTCTAGAAGAAGTGGTGGGTTCCCAGATACGAGAGACACTTTCTCAAAAGCTACGATGCAGAACACAGGAAGACACCCAGTAGCCCTCGGCGACCTCCTCGGACCTTGAGACACGAGCAGGAGCAGAGACACACATGGATGAGACAGGCCAGGGATAAAGATACATGGGTAAAGAGACAGCCAGAGCACAACAGAGATGGCAAGGCACACATGGAGGGGACAGGCCAGGGATGAAGACAGTCATTCTGAGAAAGGAAGGCTCTGAGTAGGCGGCCTGTGGCTTCCTCGGTCCGGTGGCCACAAGTCACCTAAGGGAGCTGAGGGGACTGGAGAAAAGAAGCTGTCAGTGAGAACTTCCAGGGCATGGAGCTCCCAGCGCCTGTAGTGGTCCTCCAGGCCCTTCCTAAGAAGGGTTATCATAACACCAGAACATCTAGAACCTTCTACTCTTGGTTATTTTCTTTTTAAATGAGTCAAGTCTTTTAAAATTTTGTTTTAAAAACAAATTTCCTTCCTCCTTCTCTCACTTCCTGATACTTGAAGACAGGGCACAATCTTGGCTGGTACTTGATGCTTGCCTATGATTTAACTCAAACTGCCTCCAATTTTAAAGCACACATCCTGACCACTAACCCCACCCCCACACCGCCTCTTGACACCCCACAGGCACAGCAGCTCATGCAACTGAGCTCCAGCAAACCCACCAGGCCACAGGTCTCATGCCTGCCAATTCTCACAGGTGTGGCTCTCTCCTTCTGGAAAACCTGCCCCTCTTCTGACCAGCCAGCTCCTCCTTCAGGACACCTCCTTGGCTACGCCATCTCTGTGCCACACTGCCAATGGACCTGGCTCCCTTGTGGCTTTGGGAGTGGCCTTGCTGCTTCCCCACAGCACCCCACCTCAACCCCACATCCTTTCAGGGCCATCACAGCCCCTAGCTCACTTTGCAGTCCACACATATCTGTGAAGTGTTACAGGAGAAGGGATAAAGGCCCCTACCAGCCTTAGATACGCAGAAAGCAACTCATAAAGTGGCTCTGCGTTCTGTGACAGCATTCCAGGCTGACCACCCAAGCCTCCTCAACCTGCTTCGACTTGGCTCCTCCCCAGGGACTCCTGCCAGCGGCCTGGTATAAAAATGGAGCCCACAGCACTAGCCATGATTGGGCTGACCTAAGGAGACTCAACATGAAAAGCTCAGTACAGAAGGTACACAGACGTGACCGAAATTGCTACTATTTAGAGAACAAGGGTTGGCCAACTTCCCATAGGATGCTGCAGGAGCTCCGCAGTCCCATGGCCATACTCCTGACTACAGCAGCCCCCTGATGTTTCAAGAGACACCTGACCAGGTACAGTTCCTTCATACGTTCATTTTCCCACACGTACATCCGTGATGGGGTCCAATTAATAAAATAGGCCCAAGAGGAGATTAACAATAATTACAATAAAGCGTATTATAATAAATGCTGTGATGAAAGCTTATGCTTTGGAGAAATTACTGAGTAAACTCAGGTTACTTCAGCCTTCTGGAATGCTGACAATCAGCGTCATAACAATAATTACTGAGTAATTAGTGAGCAGGTAGCATATACACTGTGGATACACAAGGGCGAGAAATGAGTCAAGTCCCGGTCAGCAGGGCACATTTTCACCACTGCTTAGAACGGCCTACGATTTAAACTTATGAACTGCTTGTTTCTAGAAACTGCCATTTAATATTTTCAGACCACTGCTGACACGGAGTAATTGAAACCTGGGGAAGGAAAGAAAAGGAAGCTACCACACTCAGTGTGACACAGTGACCAGAGATAAAGCCGGCGAGCGCATCTAGTCCCAGTGTGACTTTACCCCCTGAACAAGGGCCCTCGCTGCTGCTGGGTCTGAAGGCAGCCTCTCCTTAGGGAGGTGCACTGTGCCCTCACACCAGACATAGCTACTGAGTGCTCAGTGTCATCCAGGCCCAGCACAGAGGTGACTGGGCACAACTCTACGAAGTACCTCTCTCCAGGCCCCATGTATGGCAGCTGCCTCTGCCAACAACCAAAATCAAGCTTGTGTGGCCTCTGAAAACTGACACGTTGCCAGCCCTGGTGTTTGGAAAGTAAGAGGTACAGCTACCAAGGACAGGGCGGGGGGAAGGGGTGTTGTTCCGGCATCTAGCGGCTCACACTCACGCACCCCAGAATCAGACACGCATCTGCTGAGATAGCGCAGAGGGGCTCGGCTGGCCTCAGATGCTTCACGCTGGCTTAGGCCAGACCTGAACCCAGGTTCTCTGTGACTTGGGGAATGTGAAATGAAGAACATCAATGAAGATAAAGTAGACTTAAAAGGTATTAAGCAATGGGGAGGTCTGAAAACACAAGGAAGGCCCAGGTCACCCTCAAAGCCCTCAACCCTTTCTACACCAGGTCAGAGTCCTGAGACCAGTCCTGAGTTGACAATGGGGCCAGGTGGGGACTACTGATATCAGAAACCAGCCCGGGACACCTGAGGGAGCTTCAGGCTGCTCAGTTTAAAGCTGAAATTTTCTCTACAAATGTCTGAATGTCAGTCAGTTCAATTGAAACCAGAAAAGCAGCCAAGCCTGGTGGCACAGGCCTGTCATCCTAACTAGGAGGCTGAAGCAACAAGACTGAAAGTTCAAAGCCAGCCTGGGCTACAGAGAGAGAGTTCCAGGTCAGCCTAGGCAACTTAGGGGGACCTCCTCTCAAAATGAAGCATGAGAGGTAGACTGGCACTGCAGCGTGACAAGAAAGAGCCTGCCCAGAATGCACAGGACCCTAGGTTCAACTCCCGTAACTACAAAGCCAACTGGCCAATCTAGAAAAGCCACATCACGAAACGAAAACCGCAGGCAGTAAAGCCCTCCTTTAGCAGAAAGAGCAGGCCCAGAGGGGAAGCGCCTTGCCCAATATCACAACTATCTGGAGGTTGCTGGGACGTACAGATCTCCAGAACTTCACAAGGCAAGAGCCCTGTGTCTGTCCACCCTGCCATTTGGGAGGAAATGAGACAGACAGATAACAGACTAGTGCACATGAGTGGCTAATACTTGTAAACCACGGAGCCCAGGGGCTCATGTGCCGGGCCTTACAAGGGGAAATGAGACGAGAAGGAGGGTGAACTATGAGGACTAGCCTTGGCCTCAAATCTGTCTCCAACCTGGCAGCTGGATGACCCTATAGTGGCAACGACTGGTGCCCTCTGTGATCTGTGCCTCCCCTATGGGCAGAACTGAGTTAAGGGCTGCAGGCACCTGGGCCAGTGCCTGGCACTCAGCTGGCCCTGTGGGTGTCAGGCAGGTTTGTAATCACCACCTTTGACTAGGGGGAAGCTGAGGCCCGAAAGGAGCAGACTCTGGTTTCCAAGAGCCCATCCTGCTTGGCTTACGTCATTACCTCCTCCTATCCCCAGGACGTACAGCCACTTGTACTGTGCTCTGCAAACTCAGCGCAGGGGTAGCACGTGGCAAGAGCTCCAGGCTTCCAAGTGGAACAGTGGCCCTAAGGAGGCTGTGCCAGCTCTCTGACCTTGCCAGCCTTCTGCCACTGACCAGCCTAGGTCAAGGAGCCTGGCAAATGAGAGTATCCCCTTGGCAGCCAGACCACCAGCTGCCATCTTTCCCAGCAGTAATGTCCCCCCACCCCCGTCCTCCCCTACAATTTCTGAGGCTTGGCCCAGCCCCCCAGCTATTTCAAATGACTCATGCCCACAATTCCTCCTCAGCCTGCAGCTTGGGATGGAGAAGAGGGGTGACCAAGACCGCTGTGGTATGTCCGCAGCGGAGCCAGTTATGGCCCATGTAGCACAGTGCCTCACAGGCAGGAAGGCATGGGTGGTTCAGAGCAGGCACAGACTTCTCTGCTGGGGGGTGGGGGGTCTTCTGTGAGGTCACCTGGCAAATCAAAGCCACATAAGCAAATCAAACCTACACAAGCTCAGGAGAAGATACACTGTGAAACCACACAATCCACACTCTAGCTACAAACACACCCACAGTGCCCTGACGGCCTCCTGGAGCTCAAGGTATCAGTGTAGTGAGCTCCGAGGATGCCCACTCATTTCCCAGAGGGGACACAAGTCCCAGAGAGCTCCCTCTCCCAGAATGGTGGTGCTATACCAAGTGCCTGGGGCTCTGCTTTCCCAGGCATAGCCAAGTGAGACCAGCCTGTGGAGCTGGGAACCAAGACCTCCACGGTAATGCAGTTTTAAACCCTGCAACAGGTTTAAACTAGAAAGCCTGGCCTGACCTTTAGAAATCAAACTCCCTTTAAGAATGTAGCTCAGGGCTATGGAAATAGCTCACCAGGTAAGAGATCATGCTATGTAAGTCCAAAGACCAAGGCTGGAGACCCAGATTCCCTGGAAAAGGCTGGTTGCGGTGGTACATAGCTTTGATTCCAGCAGTTTAGGAAGCTGGTGGTATCTCTTAGTTCCAGGCCAGCTGTGACCTTGTTTAAAAAAAAAAAAAAATTTTTTTACCCTGTAATCTCAGAGTTGGAGTTGAGTCAGGAGTGTCCCAGGGACTCCCTGGGTTTAGTGAGAGGCACTGTCTCAAAAAGCAAGATGGGGAGTGATACAGAAAGACACCCCACATCTACCCCTGGCTTCCCTAAACCCACAAATGGAAAGTACATCCCACATGTGCACAGACACACACACCACCGACAATAATTATAAAAGGAATGTAGTTCGGTTGACAGAATGCTCTCCTAGCCTACCTGAAGCCCTCGGTTCCACCCTCAGCACTGAATGAAAAAAATGAGTCATGGTGTACACCTGTAATGCTTTCACTTAGGGGTGGAGGCGGGAGGACCAGAAGTTAAAGGTCTTCAGTTTCACAATGAAGTAAAGGTCAGCCTGAGTCACAGGAGACCCTGACTCGATACACACACTCACACATACATGAGTGTGTGTGTGTGCGCGCGCACACATACATGAGTGTGTGTGCGCGCGCACACACACACACACACACACACACACACACACACACACACACCTCCCTTTCTGTGGGAAGCGCCCTGACTGACCTCTTCTGCAGCCTCACCTCACCCAGCACAGAGAAGAAGGGAGTAGGCAGGTCCAGGTCCCAACAGCAAGCAGCAGGTACTGAGGCTGTCACTCACACACCTGAGCATCACTGCTCCTTACTCACTGGTTCCAGGAACTGTCCCAATGACACACGGGCTACCCCACAGTACATTAGCAAGACACTTGATTTAACATGAACTAGGAAATCATTTATAACAAATGCATCAAAGCCAGCAGGATCCTGACTGCATCAGAGGAGACTACACATGCTCAGGATTATGAGAACTCTCTAGCCAAGCAGGTGGCACACACCTCTAACTACAGCACTCCAGGGCTGAAACTGTAAAGTTGGGAGTTCAAGGTCAGCTTAGGCCACATGAAACCTGGTCACAAACAAGATCATAACCATCACAATGCCACAGGCAGTGAAGTGTGAAGTGGTAAGGCCTTTGGGAGTTTGGCAGCTCCTCAGTAGGTTAAGCTTTAAAGGGACCCTACAGCCTAAGGACCCCACTCCTAGGTTAAGTATTAGATAGAAGTGAAAACACACATGTGTCAAGAAAAACATGTGACATTCCCAGCATCAGTATTAATTACAGCCAAAAAAAAGCACCAACCCACTGTCCACCTACAAGTCAATGGACTTATATGGTATATCCACACTAAGAAATACTATTCACACATACAAAATATAGGTGCTGTTGAATGCTCTGGTGGAGAGACACTCACAAAGGCGTTAACCTATGATTTCATGATAAACCTACACAGAATTACACAGAACAGACAAGTTCACAGACAGACAGACAGGTGTAGATGATGGTGGCCAGGGCCTGGGGGAAAAGGTTTGCGAGTTGGGGGTTGTTGATTGCTGCTTTGGAGGATGTAAAAATGTTCTAAAAGTAGACAACAAGGACAGTGACTAATCAGAGCGTCCTAAAACACACCTGAAGCTCACTTCGGAAGGATGAGTTGTATGGTTAGCGGGTCAGACTTCCAGAAAGCTGTTACAGAATACTTACACACGGTTTTTTAAACAAGATATGGGAAATGGATAAGCCCAAGCCGGGGAGGGGACAGCGAGTCACAAATAACTTAACAGCTTCTTTACGGTAAACACAACAAACCCAGTTCTGCACCCCCGGAAACAGAGGCTGAAGAAAGGGCATGTCCCAATACTAAAGCGGAGCCTCCCACCCCATCTGCCCCATGCAGAAGCTGGGCCTAACCATCAGGCAACCCTGCTAGGATGAAAGAAACAAGGGTTGGGGAAAGGCTGAGGAACAGTGTGAACACAGGGAGAAGGGGGGCAAAGGGGCCGCTACCTCTGGGCTGGGGGTGAGAGTCAAAACAGAAAGCCCCTTCCCCAACACGAGTGCGCGCGGAACCCCGCGGGAGAGTTTCTGCTCCGACTGGCCGCGGAGTCCCAGCCACGTGACCGCCCGGGCCTCAGTTTCCCCACGTGTGAAGCAGGAAGCGGGCAAACTGGGGCAGAGTGAGAGGCATCTGCGTCCTAAGAACCACCGTGGGCCGCGACCTCCGCAAGTTAACTTCCCCGCGGCGACTCACGGGTGGGGCTCCAGGCCACGCGCATCCCCCCGCAGCGCCCAGGCCTGTCCGTGCCGCCCACAGTTCCGACCGCGCCATGCAGCCCTGACCGGGTACCGGCCGAGGCCGTCGCCACCTACCGTGCCCAAATCCGCGCCCGCGCAGACTCCGGCTCCCTGCCGGCCGCCAGGGAGGCGCCGCGAGGGGCGGGGCCGCGTGTCGTGACGCAAGGGGCGGAGACACCCATAATCACGCCCCCGTTGCCCACCGCTTGGCCACGCCCCTGCCGCGGCCCTCACGCTCGAGGATTTCAGGGTAGCCGCTAGGCCGGGGGCGGAACCTGGATAGGCCCTGCCCACACGCACGGCCTCGACCACGCCCCCTTCCTCTAGCTTCCCCTCCGGCCTCCAGGGTAGTTCGGCTAGCTAGGGGAGGGCCGTCCGCCGTGACGTAAGGGATGTGCCCGGAGAGAACACGCCCCTCTCCTCGCGTTGCCCCGCCTTCGCCCCGCCTCCTGCCCCCTAGGGCTGCTGCCTGCCTAGTGCAACCCGGCGGGCGTTCCTCACCAACACCACGTCCTGCCCGGCGCAGCCACCCAGGCCAGCAGGGGTAGACGCTGGAGAAATACAGGACAGCGCCCCAGAGAGCAACCAGCCCTAGGTGTGGAGAGGAAAGGAGAAGATGCAGGCTTGCCTCTCACTGCATCCCCTTTATTATGTGTTTACACCGTGTGTGAGTGCCTGGGGTGTGTGTGTGTGTGTGTGTGTGTGTGTGTGTGTGTGTGTGTGTGTGTGTGTGT
>NW_026592099.1:38996-63954 GCF_907164565.1 Psammomys obesus | reverse complement strand
TCCTCCTCTTCAGCCACCACCACAAAGCTGCTCTTTCTGGACCCCCCCTGTTTATTGCACTGAAGCCTGTGGCCCGAGACAAAAGAGGAAGCCCCACCGGGGCAACCGTCTCCACAGTGTGGTCAGAGAAACAAAGAGCAGCCTCAAAGCAATGCAACAGGGCCATGTCCTGGAGGGTCTTGCCTTGGTCGGTGTGCCAGCTGCACACTGTCTCTTAACTCAGCTACCCACATGAGAATCAAACAACATGAAGGGCAGCTTGGGGATGCCCAGTTCAGCAAGGGAAACAGAAACCCAGAAAAGAGAAAGGACAGGAGAGAAGGAAAAGGAAATGGAGAAGAGAGGGAGACAAGAAAGAATAGCAAGGGGACAAAGAGGAGGGGAAGAGAGAATGAACAGGGTAAAACAGAGCAGAATCAGTCAGATGTATTGTTAATCTTAGCATTTGGGAGGAAGAAGCAGGCAGATCTCTCAGTTTGAGGATAGCCTGGTCTGCACAGTAATTTCCAGGACAGAGACCCTGCCTAAACAACCAAACAAACAAACACCCAAATCAACAAACAAGAACAAACCCTAAAAAACAGAAAAGAAAAACTTGGACGAGGGATAAGCAAATGTATTTCAGATTCTGATAGGGAATTGTCTCCAAAATTTGGCCTTCTTATCACTTAATCATCTTATATGTATCCAGCCTTCACACCCCCTCCCCCAATAGTTAAGACTGCTTGGAAAGCCGGAAAACACACAGCAGCATAATTTAGAAGTAAGCGTTAGCCAGGTGTGGTGGTGCAAGCTTGGTGTCCCAGCTACTGAAGAGGCTGAGGTGATTACTCGAGCATGGTGGCTAAGACCAGCCCAAGCAACACAACATGGCCTTGTCAAAAGAAAAAAAGAGCAGGAGGAAAGGAGAGAAGACAGCATTTCGATGGCTATTCAATCAATCAGGTGCCTTGTGGTTTTCACTTCTTCTGAAAACTTTCAACCGCCATCTATTTCCTTTTCACTCCTTTGTCATCTCCCCTTTTCTTGTCTTTCCTTATTGTTCGGATAAGGAAGCTCTGGGTAGGCTGCCTAATCATCTGTTTGTTCCTATTTATCTCTCTCTAGTTCAACTGTAACCTTCAAGTCAGAGACATTGTTTGCCGCATGTTTTCATCTCTAGCTTGTAGCATCCATGAAGGCCTGGGTTTCATTCCTGGAACCGTGTAAATTTGGATATGGTGATATATGAGCATCTGAGCACTTGGAGGGTAGAGAGGCATTAGGATATGAAGTTCGAGATCACTCTTAGCTACACCTGAGCTAAAGGCTAGCCTGGGGATACGTGAGACCCTGTCTCACAAAACAGTATCAAAGATATGTCAAACCTTTCTGCAGGAGGACACCAATCCTTCCACGTCACTTTCTCCTCAGGCCATGCTCAAGCCTCTTTTGGCTGAGGCGAAGGCCTCCTATGACTAAGACATAGGGCTAGTCTCTATTATTATAGCTTATGTGGAAGGAGAATGAGAGGATAAAAGAGAATTAATAAAAAAATGCTCAGACCATGTAATAGTCTTCATTTCTGCAACTGGCAAGGGTGCTTATAAATGCTCACTGTAATTTGCTTCTTGCATGTAACTGCCTTGAAACTTTCTTTGCATGAAGAAACAACCCACATTTTTTTCCCCCAGGCCTAGGGAAGGGACTTGCACTTGCTAGGCAAGCAACCGCTAAGATATATCTCTAGCCCAAACCATCTTCCTTGAAGCTTCTGGGCTGTTGGCTGTCTAGCCTACCCTAAGACAGGGCCACTTCTTTTATCACATTGGATGGGGGCCCTGGGGCCTGCCTTGTCACAGACATACTCCTCCTCATCCTGAGTGTAGCCACAACCCAGTTTCCTTTTTCCTTTTTTTTTTTTTTAAGATTTTATTGATGCATAATAGTGTTCTATGTGCATGTGCACCTGCAGGCCAGAAGAGGGCAGTAGAGGGTATAGATGGTTGTGACCACCATGTGATTGCTGGGAATTGAACTCAGGACCTCTGGAAGAGCAGACAGTGCTCTTAACGGCTGAACCATCTCTCCAGCCCGACTCTAGTGTTTTGCCTGTTGGTTCCTTAGCCCCAAGTCAAACAAGGAACAGCCTGTTTCTAGTTTAATGGAGCCACTGCTGAATCCTCTGGTGGGGAGGTATTTCTCCTCTGAGAACCAAAACTTCTGACTAGCAAAGCTCAGAGCTGCCTATAGCTTAATGAACTAGGTGACAAGTAATTTGTGGTGGGCCGCTCACAGCATGTTAAGTTGGTAACACCATTTAATGTATCGACTGAAGGCTCAAGTTGAGCTGTGTAGCCCTGGCTGTGCTGGAGCTTGTTTGGTTAGATCAGACTGCCCTCCAACTAAGAGACCTGCCTTTGCCTCTGCCTCTGGAGTTGTGGGATTAAAGGTGTGTGTCACCAACACTGGCCAGAAGCTCTTTTTCAATCTATTTCCTGGGGCCACTAATACCATGTATTTATCAGTCTAGATTCTAAGAGGAAACAGATGACATGTTCCAACAGGTTGCTGTGAGGAGGGCTTAGTAACACGCGCAGGTGAACCCAACAAGAGGAACTGGCAACTGACAGGAGAGGGGACTACTTCAGTCACCTTCAGTGACCTCTGGGGACAAAGCAGCTGGAGGAAACCCTGCCATAAAGGAATGGAAGGAACACAAAACTAACAAGAGAACTGGAGGACTGTATTCTCTTCCTTTCCTCTGAATTTCTTAGGCTGGCTATCCCTGGAAAGCAAGTCTAAATGGAAGTTCAAGGCTCAGGAAAGTCAGTCTATGGAGAAAGAGAGGAAGCACCTGGGAGACAGACATTTGGTGTCCTAGACTCGAGGGAGGATGGAAGTGTGGCCACGGGAATCCACGTTTTTACAGCATGGACATCTACTCCTGTGGCCATCTTAAGTGGTTCTTAGGCCAAGAACCCCATGCCTTTACAATGACAATGTAGTCACACAGCCAGATCTCAAGGTGGGTAACCAGGCGTGACTTTCACACAAACTGTATCTTAGATCCTGAACTAAGTGCTAATTCCTGTTACCCTAGGATAGCGCTTGTGTTACACTCCACACCATGCCTAACATGCCAGAGTTCTTGAGGGAAAGACGGTAGAGGAAGGGATGAAGACTCATTGGGATCTTTTCGCTACAACCTCCAAACTTTGGGCATGTTATGCTGATTTCCATGGTCCAATTTTCTTTTTGTATAGTGCCTTGGCAGATGGGAGATCCTTTTCTTCAAACATGGACGCCCAATAGGCCAGCATTTCTTTGTTGCTCTTTTCCCACAGAACTCTTTGCATTGCCACAAAAAAAAAAAAAAAAAAAAAAAAAAAAAAAAAAAAATCAACCGCTGGTGTGGTGGCACATACCTGGATCCTCAGCACTTGGGAGGCAGAGGCAGTAGAGCTCAAGGCCAGCTAGGGTTGCAAAGCTTTCTCAAAATAAATAAGCTAAGCATAACTATTCATCTACTCTGGGACTCTCTCTCCAATCCTATAATGCTGAGTAGTTACGCTTTCAGCGGAGTCCTACATTTGTTCTTGTACACAGTATCATTGTGGCACACCTTCCCAGTTTACAAGAGTGGTTCTCTATGTGCAGGTCAAGACCTCTTTGGGTTTGGATGACCCTTTCACAGGAATTGCCTAAGGCCATAGGAAGAGTTATTTACAATTCATAACAGTAGCTTAGTTATGAAGCAACTAAGATAATTCTATGGTTGGGGTACCAGATGATGAACCTTATTAAAAGGCTAGGAAGGCTGAGAGCCACTGCTTTGTGGGTATTTATTTATGTGCACTAAGTCTTGGAGCTCAAGCGGAGGACACAGTGAATTGTGTCCTGCAGTCCTTCTCCAGCCTACCTCTCCACTTGAGGCTGATCTTTTACCAGCATTTTGTTGTACCTAGGCAGCTCCCTGGCAAGGGCTGCCTTTGGAAATTATGACGCCTGTTTGTGTACTGCTCTTTCTCTGTAGCTCTGTAAGACTTGTATGTTCAGCTTCACACTTGATTATAATTCTGGGAGTAGATGACTCAGAATCCCAACAGACCTTGGTTCTTCAGCTCAACTATGAAAACTATGTACATCCAGCAGGAAATCTAGGGTGGACAGAAGTCTTCAACTAAGCTTTCAAGATTGCTGAAAACACCAGGCTGGATTCACAACCTCACGTACAACAGTAAAATATTCACAGCTTCCCATAGGCACTTCAAGAATATACATAGAAGACACTTGGAGTTCCAGTGGGCTTTTATTGAGATAAATTAACAAAAAGAAATAATCAAGATTTTACCAACCATCTTTTCTGAACCATATATAAACTCAGTAAAGACTCAGGTCCATAGACATGTACATACAATGTAACACATCCCAACAAAAACACCCCCCCCACTGGAACACTTGCCAATTAAACAGAAAGCCAATTTTCCCTTTCCCCAAATGTTTTCAAAATTTTAAGTTTCCACTGTTCAAAGTGGAACTGGTCCCTTGTGGCTAGGGACATTAGAATTTTCTTATTTTTACTGAACAAAAAAATTGTAATTTTTATTTTCTAATTTGTCTTGTTTCAAAAAAGGGAAGTGACTTTGTATTCTCCAGACACCCTCCCCAGCAACCACTGGTTAAAATACAGCAGTCTGTATCTTACTAACCCAGGCCCACCCCTCCCTTGCCCTGCCCAGCTCTGTCTACTGGAGATTTAAATACACCTCTGTTGGAGTCTGTCAGCTGTGGAGGGGCAGAGTCCAGGCCAGGCTAGCTCCCTCTGACCTCATAACTGTAACGACCCTTGGACACTTAACTCTTTATTCCAAAGATGAGTTTTTATATTAGAGAAGAAAATAGATTGGCTTTGGGAGTTTTAAAAAACTATCTTTATGAATATAAAGAACTACAAACTCACCAAAGTCCACATAAATTCACCCAAAAGCTGGCTGGCTTACTTCACCTCTCAGGAGGCCAATAATTTTGCCTGACAAAGCTATTTGGCAAGAAAATCATTCCACAGTAACAATTTTAAAGATACACAGAAAGTTGAAAAAATGTATCCAATTAAAATAACATGGCTTAATTCCCAAGAACTTATTTCATCTTTTTTTGTTACTCATCTAAAGGTCAGGAGTGTGGCTAAAGGCAGTTTCCCATGAGGTTATGAGCTTCCAAAGTGTTTCTAAATCCTTAGTGCAGACACCCTCCCTTTGGGACATAGTACCCCCCCCCCCCCCCCTATTAAAAAACAAACAAACAAAACAAAAACCCAAATAATCAGAATGAGATGTTTTGTTTCCAATGCTCTTCACTCCAAGCTTTGTGCTGTGCTCTGTCCTAACCGAGCAAGATGGCATCCAGCACAAAGCAGGTGGCCAAGGAAAGATGCCCTCATCTCATTCTGAAAACGAATTATGACAACCACCCACCCCATCCCACCATTTTGGGCCAACCCAATGTTATGATGCTGGAACCCATTTAAAATAATTTAGAACTAGTTAGGTTTTCCTTTCCAAGAAAAATCATTTTATGGTAAATATAGTCCATTCCTAAGAAAGTTTCTTTCATGTTCAGAACACAAAGGGAGAGAAAAACAAAACAGGCCCTGAGGCAGCAAGGTGTGTAACATCTGTAACTTATTACACAACTATATGACCGGAGGCTAAAAGCACTGAGGTGGATATAATCTGAATGTTAAAAATGGGACATAGTTCTCATCCAAATGAACCACTGGAAAAAAACCAAAACATAACCATTACTTTAAAATTTACTGGAAAGAACCTAAAAGACAATTTCCAATAGTAGCAATATTCCTTATTAGGAGGGATTAAAAAAAAAAAAAAAAACAAAAAGACCAGGCTTTGACCTGGCCAGTAGGGCATCTTCCCATTAACAGCTCCTGTGAGCTAAGCACCCCCCCCCCCACCACTGCCTCTCTAGACAGTGGCCCATGGGGTGCCCAGCTAGTCCAAGCGCCACAACTCAGCAAAGGCTGTACTTCAGAGTACTCTCCATGTGGAGTCTGTGCTTTATGAGGGACCCATAGACATGTGGCACCTGGCAGAGCAGTCCAAAGGTGGCAAGAGACTGCACTTCTTGTTAAATTACCCACATGCTCTCTGGCGAGATAACAAATTACATTTAGACTCCTTTTCCTGCTGATGTTCTACATGGAAGATCCCTCTCATCTCGCCAAAGGCAGGAAGAAGGAGAGCTGCATCAGTACAAGGGCAAGATTTGTTGGTCAAGAGATTTTAAGACCCCTCCCCCACCCTCCCTAAAAAAGTGACTTCCTTAATTTGGTTTATGTTCAGTAACCAACACTGACTGGGCTTGCCTTTTGGGAGTTTGTACTGTGCAGCTCTTGCTACAGTTGTTATGGGGTCAGGATTACGTCTGATCAGGAGGCATCTATAGGATTTTGATCCCCAAGGAATTTGGGATAAATCACAAATAGTTTTGCTTTAGAACTAGGCAAAGTCAAAAAGCAACTTTGAATAACAGATTCCTTTACTCAGGTGAGTTAAGCATGGAAGCATACACACGACATATCTTGTCATAGTTTTGAAAACGATGGAATATGGAAATCGATTTTTTTTAATTTTATTTTTTGCTTTTTTTGTTCCCTAGATGCCTCCTGACTGACCTAGTATACTGGGTTAAAAGGGAATTAAAAACATTTTTAAAAAAAAGTTCACTGGTTTTGATTCATCTCACTCCTTTTGCCTGGAGATCAGGCCAAACATCAAGCATGTTGGGAGGGGCACAATTTAAAGCAACACGACCCACCTAAAGCATCTGCCAGCAATTTACAATGCAAAATGACAGACAATTCTTGTTGCGGCACGAAGAATGGCAAGCAGCTTTCTGCAGCATGGAAGTTAACAGCTCTCAGGGGTTGCCCATTCCTGCAAAAATATATGCATCAAGGTGGGCAGAGGGCACTCACACTACAGGTGACACAGACAACTAGCTCCACAGCTGCTGAGGCCGCCGAGGCTGTACTGGCTGGTCCTGTAAAGTGCAAATCCATGCTTCTCACTCTGCTCTCCATATACTTCTCATACTCCAAGGAAGATTAATCTCTGTTCCCCTTTTGCAGAACTTGGGAAGTTCCTCAAACTTTAGGACAGGAGAACCAAATGACAGAGCTTCTCAAGGCTCCCAGGAATCACAGATTTGTGCAGCTTCCTTGCTCTCTGCTGAGACCACTGCACGTGCACTACAAGAGCAGTGTGGCAGCATGCGGTGCACCCTGGGCATCCGCCCTTTCCCAACACAGGGCTCTGCAGGGTCTGTTTCCTATAGGTAAGAGGCCAAAGCAGTTCTTAGAATCTAGTGTTGCAGAAAACTGAGCCCCTCTCATCTTTAGCTGCTCCCATAATCACTCTAATCCCTTAATCCCAGCAACCTTCATCCAAAAAAAAATAATATATATATGTATATATATATATATATTTATATATATATATATGAACCCAGAAAAAAAACTTATTTACAAAGTTTATACAAGTATACACATCCAATTTTCTACGGGACGCGCTTTGCCAGAGGAAAGAGGGTCAAGGCTCCGACAAGTCTTTACATCGTGTGCCTTACTGCTCATGGAGGCGTGTGAGCCAGGTTAGTGTTCTGCTGTAGAGCACAGAGGCTTGTCATATGGCTCCTGCAGTGAGAGGCTGCTCTTTCCTTCGGGAGCGATGATGGTGCATCTACTCAGCCCAGAAGAAAATTTTACTTGGTACTGTTTTTTTTTTTTTAAATACATGTATTTACAGTGTGGATGGACTGCAGTTGTGAATCAACTCCTCCATATAAAGAAAAGGAAAATGGCGCTAACATCACTAGTCCACCTTCCGGCCCTGGGCGTTTGAGTACTGGTAGAACAGGAAGAGAGACTTCAACTTGAACCCAAAATGAAGAGGCAAAGAAATTAAAAAAAAAAAAAAAAAAAAAAAGAACATGACTTTGTCGATTCCTTGGGCTGTGTGTAAAGATGATATTCTTAAAATGGTCTTGTAGCATAAGGCACTTCGCACAAATAAGTAATAAGCTCTTCAAGGCTTAAAAAACGGATGAATAATCAGGGAGAAGTTGAAATGCAGTAGAGTCAGCTATTGAAGAATTGTAGACAGGCATGTGTATTCACCAAGATTCTTCTCTTTTTAGGGTTTCTCCCCTTTTCTTTTCCTCCTTCAATGTTCCCTTTCCCCAAAAAACATTTTTAAAAACCAGCAGTTAGTGCAACGAATGTTCAGTCAGCACACAGTGCAAACAAGTGGAACAAAAAAGGTCTATTTCTTCTCAGTTTCTCTTCACCAGTTTAAAAAAAAGAAAAATGTCTGAGCTCTTATATAACTCTTCATAGTTCCAAAATAAAGATGAAAAAACCCACAAAGAGAAGAGCACCCCCCCAAAAAAATGATGTGTCACAGATCCAAGGAGCCTTCTGTGTTTGTAAAAGCCTATGGAAAAGGTTTAGAAATTTAAAATTAACAGCCATGAAAGCAACATATAACAAAAAGACATGTTTTCTTATCCCTAACTTTCTCCAGTACTTTCTACTGGACTAGGATCTACTAATTACATGAAAAAAAATCTAAACTACGTGTGGCTTCTCATGCATGTCAATGCAAGCACTCGGGTGGCTGAGGCAAGAGTCACCATGAGTTTATTTCGTCAAGCTAGAGCTATCAGACTGTCTCAGAAAAACTAACAAACCAATTACACTGCCAGGATAGAATGAGATCCAAGTTCTGAGTGTAAGTGGCCAAGTGTGGTGGTATACATGCATCTTTAATGTCAGCACTTAGGAACTGAGAGCATAAAGATTAGGTTTTCAAGGTAATTGCCCTATAGTAGATGAAGAGTTTGAAGTCACCCCTGGCTACCCAAGCCTCTCTCAAAAACAAAATAAAACAAACAAAAAAGTAATATGGAAAAACTCCTTTTGTTTCTGTTTTGGTTACAAGGCTATTCCCAATTCTAAGTCTCCACAGTGTGCTGACATTACAGGCGCTCACACCACACAGAGCTTGGAAAATCTCTAAAACTACAGTAACCGTTACAGCATTCATGCCAGGACACTTAGTGGTGCACAGTGCTCTGCCTTGGGGTAAATCCCTAGCATTGAAGAAAAAGAGGTATGCTTTGTTGCTACAGAAAATCCCGAAACTGCCTACACTGCCTACTGTTGCGCCATGAATGAGGTGTGAGGAGAGACATGGAAAGAGGCACTTCACTTTACCCCCTCATTTTAGTTAAAATTTCATACAATGTATCTTGACAGAAGGAGCATTTTAAAAACACAGACATGTTTGCAACATGTTTAATATCTGATAACAAGGTGTTACAGGTATTTTCAGATAATTTATTAATGCACCCATCCAAAAACAACAAAAAGACGGAGCCAGGCATGGTGGCACATGCCTGTAATCCCAGCACTTGGGGAGTCTGGGGCAGGTGGATCTATGCGAGTTTGAGGCCAGTCTGGTCTAAAAAGCAAGTCCAGAACAGCCACAGCCACACAGAGAAACACTGTCTTGGGGGGATAAAAAAAGGGGGGGGGGGGAGAACGGAGCAGGAAATATATTTAAACCAAGACTGTCAATGCTCCAAATCTGTGATAGGTGTGACTCACATAGCCATGTCAGGAAGCTGTCTCAGGAGCAGCACTGGCTTCGTCTCTAATGACATGGCTGCCTCACCCAAGAGATGCTTGGTTCTCATTCATATTTATGACACTGGGTGTAGCTACTGCTACCACAGGATGTTGGAGGAAAAGCACCTATTTCTTTCCTAAGTCTGAAGGCTCTGTTCACTGTTACAGGTACATACGTGCTTGTTAAGGTTTCTCATCCTCTACAGGCTCGCTGTGGTACTCTGCCACATATAGGCTCTTGTCAATGTTGCTTGGGATAGGTTTAATTTCTGTTCCCAGCTGCTCCTCAATACTTTTCAGGTTAAAGCGATCATCATATGTGATCAAGTTGATGGCTAAGCCAAGATGACCAAAGCGACCTAAAGAAAAATGTGTTTAATAAGTTTAAAATGTGCAAAAAATAAAAAAATCAACGAGTGGTAAATAAAATAACTTAAAGCAATATATACATACAATTCTGTAATACTGCAAAACACACGACATTAGTACTTTCATTTGGTGCCATTCTTAATGGCAGAAACAAGACAGAAAAAACAGAAACAAAACAACTTATCGCACATCAACTGAACAGGCTACTTTTCTGGGCCACCATTCCCTAAACAACACAGTGTAAGAACCACTTACAAAGCCAGTACACGGTCTTACAAATAGGTCAATGTGTGAGATTTACACCAGGTATATGCTCTACCATATGCTTTTTTTTTTTTGTTTTGCTTTAAGATAAGGTTTCTCTGTGTAGCCCTGACTATCCTAGAACTCTCTTTGTAGACCAGGCTGACCTCACAGATAACGGTCTGCCTCTCCAGTACTGGGATTAAAGGCATGGATCACCACACCTGGCACTACCACATGCTTTTAAGACACTAAAAGAACCAGACTTGTATGTTGGCAAGGGTCCTGAAGCCCATTTCACACAAACCCTAAGGGACAGCTATACTTAATTTTACTTTCTTAAAATAACAAAATGGATGCTTGTTTGCATGGCTGCCAAACTGAACAGCACACTCACACAACACTATACTATCTAATCAACGAAATTTTGTATTTCACTTTCTTTTTGTGAGATAATATGTAACAACCTTTTTTTTTTTTTTTTTAGACAAGTTGCAGTTTACAGGTGATTTTATGCTACTTGATACAGGTGCTGGCAATCAAACTAAGAGCTTTACAATGTCTTTAATAACAAATCCATCTCTCCAGCACCCTTCCCTTCCAACCATAATAATGATCCTCCTGCCTCAGCCTCTCAAGCTCTGAGACTAATGGATATGTGCCACTATGGCCAGATTAATTTTACCCTTTATTTCTCTTTTAGAGACTGGGTCTCAATTATGTAGTCCTGGTTGGCCTCAAAATCAGTTTATAAACCCAGCTGGCTCCTTAATACACAGCTATCACCTGCCTCTTCTTCCCAAGTGTACCATATCCAGACAGCCTACCTTTAAAACATTTCATTAATGAAAAAAAATACTTAGTATCAAACAACTAAATTGCTGTGATTTCACTGCTCTCATGGCTATTATACTTTACCTTCCCAAAATAAAAATTAGAGATGATAATTTCCTGTCAAGCAATGTCTGCTAGGTCTTTCCCTTTTTACTCACCTGATCTTCCGATACGGTGAAGATAGGTCTCTGCCAGCTTTGGGAAGTCAAAGTTTATTACCACATTCACAGCTTGTATATCAATACCTCGGGTAAACAGATCTTAAAAAACAAACAAAACACATTATTTAAAAGTATTATACCAATTATGTTTTTAGAAGTCCTTCATCTACTTATGGTAAATGACTTACAAAAAGCATCTGAAGTAAACTAATATGCAAAGCCCCCAACTCAAAACAGGATCATAAATAGGTTCCCTTACCTCTCTCAGAATACCTATCCCCCCCCCCCCCCCCCCCCCAAAAAAAAATCATTCCTGACACTGACTTCTTTTTTGAGATAGGGCTTCTGGTGGCCCAGGCTAGTCTTCAACTCATGCTCCTCTTTCAGTCCTAAATATATTAGGATTACAAGCACACACTGCTGTACCTTTTTAGACATTTATGAACCATTTTTTTATCCAAGTCTTCAAACTTGAAATCCCCTTTTCTCTACGTCTCAAACTTACCCAGTTCATAAAGCCAATATACCACCTCTTCTGAAACTACTTGACAGCTATTATTTTTATGTTCTAATAAATACTTGTGATAATAAAGATTTCATATTACTCCCTTGTTAACCAAGCTTAACTGTTTTTTTTCTTCCTGAGACAGGGTTTCTCTGTGTAGCCCTGGCTGTCCTGGACTCACTCTGTAGATCAGGCTGGCCTCGAACTCAGATCTGCCTGCCTCGTCCGTCCTCCCTGAGTACTGGAGTTACAGATGTGTGCCATAAGAGCCTGGCAAGTTTAACTATTTTTAAGAGAGGTCTCATTCTGTAGCTTTGGCTGGCCTTGAACTTGAAGCACCCTTCCTGACCCCCTATCCCAGTGCTTGATTATACAACATCTGGCACCAAATACTGTGTGTGGTTTTTTTTTTGTTTTGTTTATTTTTTTTACTGCCCATTCATTAGTATACCATTAAGGCTGCTTCTGAGCTTTTATTAAATCAAAGCCTAGTACTTTTAATAAAGATTACAGGGATGCAAGCTCTGTTTTAATACCAATTTTCTGATTAAACCAGCATTCTTTGTAAGGAGAAATGGCATTTTATTTTTTTTAAGATTTATTTATTATGTATACAATATTCTGTCTGCATGTACACCTGCATGCCAGAAGGCACCAGATCTCATTATGGATGGTTGTGAGCCACCATGTGGTTGCTGGGAATGGAAGTCAGGACCTCTGGAAGAGCAGCCAGTGTTCTTAACCTCTGAGCCATCACTCTAGCCCCGGCATTTTATTTTTTGCAGCTTGACTAAGCGTAGTGTATAAAACCCTAGCCCTAGGATTAATCCCAGCATACAGTAAAACTTGGCATACTGTCCACACTCATAATCACTTCACTAAGGAGAGGAAACAGTCACCATGGGCTTCATGCTGATCTCTAAGCTAGCCTGGGTTACAGGAGAAGACCATGACTCAGTAAATAAAGAAAACCAACTGAGCAGGGTAGCTATTCATCACTGTACAAAGTACTATAACTACTATCATCTTCCTTTTTCGTTAGTTTTAGGGATTAAGCTGACAACTCCTAAGCCCCAACTTTTTACTTACAGTGGAAAAATGGGAGGGAGGGGTACCTGATGAAAATGCAGTTTTTACTTTCTTATGAATACTGAATTTGATTAGCAGCATCAACATTCAGCAATAAGCTATTTTATGGGTTTCCCAAATGTAGGAAAAACTATAATAGATACAGCTACACAGACAAATACTTCTGCACAATTTTAGAAAGACCATACCAGTTGGCTTCCTTACATGGATAAAGGAAAGTCTCACAAGGTCCCACCTCAGTATGAACGACAGCAGTCAACAGCTGAGGCCACAATCCTAAGTGGTTAGCCCCGAACACACACATATATACTGGCAAAACTAAGCAAAAGATTGTGTGTATGTTTATATGTCTGAAAATCCATGTACAAAAAACCAGCCATAACTACAGAGGAAGAGGTCACTAATTAAAAGGGTAAAGTACAAGTGGAGCTGGAAGGGAGAAGAGGGAGGGATGGAAATGATACAAATACAATGTGTTTATGAGTGAAATTCTCAAATTCAGGTCTGGAGAAGAAAACTACTGCATGTGCACCGGTGTAACATAAGAATGATTATTAAGTGTAGAGATGCTTTTTGCATCAGTTAGCTAATCATCAAAGAGTAAATATTCATTGACTATCAACAATTTTTTTGTTTTTTCAAGACATGGTTTTCTGTGTAGCCCTGGCTGTTCTGAAACTCGCTCTGTAGACCAGGCTGGTCTCAAACTCAGAAATCCTTCTGCCTCTGCCAATCACGTGCTGGGATTAAAGGCATGGACCACCAACACATGGAGAACATCAACAAACGAACAATGGTTATTTATAATTTAGTGTGTATGGTACCTTTGATTTATAGAAGAAAAAGAGCAGAGAAAAAAAAATGTGATTGGCCCCAGATTACTGTGTGTGTGTGTGTGTGTAATGGGGACAGAGAGTACTTGGTGCCTACACTCAAAACTGTAGGATTCTTGATGGGCACGGCATACATAATCCCAGCACTCAGGAGGCCAACACAGAAAGATTGCTGTGAGTTAGAACATAGCCTGGGCAACTTCATTAGATTTTTTTTGTTTTTGTTTTTAAAACAAAACAAAAAAACCCTTAACAAAACAATTTAAAAGCTCTAAACAGGAAGTACATAAGTTATTTTTATAGTCACTTCCTGATTACCGGGAACCACCAATTTTAACATTTGGTAGAAGCAGCAAGCATTTTTTTAATATAGTATTTTCACAAAGAGCCTGACTCAAATATTCTAAAATAGGTGGCTAAAGAGACTGTTCAATGGTTACACTTGCTGCTCTTTGCAGAAGACACAAATTCCGTTTTAAGCACTCACATCAGCAGGCTCATAACTACCTCCAACTTCAGTTCCAGGGGATCCAATTTCCTCTTCTGGCATCTGCAGGCACCCATGCACGGGTGGCAGACACTCTCACAGATAGACACACACACACACCAGACACGCACACGAATTAAAAGAAATCTTAAAAAAGAAAGTGTGTGCGCTAGTGTGGTGGTGCATACCTTTAACCCAAGTACTTAGAGGCAAAGGCCAGCTGAGAAAAGAAGGGAGTTTAAGACCAGTCTGGTCTACGCATCCAACAAGGCCAGTGAGTATTAGTATTTAGGCAGCCTGCTTAAGGACCCCAAAAGTGAGGACTAAACAGTAATACCTTGTCTCAAAAAACTAAAACTAACCAACCAAACAAAAAAACCCAATCAACCAAGCAATACCTCTAAAATAAAATTTTATCTGAATGATTATATAGGTACATACATACTTAAAAACTCATATGATAATAAAGAGTATACTTATGAATGTATACATTATAGCTCCAACTCCAAGTCCTTCTACTTACTCAAATAATAATTATTCTTCATATACTAACAGTGAGATTAAACTCCAAGTACACAGCTGGGAAGTCATTGAATCTATTAGTTTTGTCTGAACTATGTTTGTCTCCCTCACCCTACTCGGGTTTATTTTTCTGAGGTAAAGAAATAACCAAAAATTAGAACATCTCGACTTAGGGTAAAACACAGAACAACTTCTAAAATGCAATTTTTTAGTAATGTTTGTGTCTGCACACTCTTTAATGTTAGAACTGTTCAGAAAACACAAACACAAAGCCTTGTTTACAGCCACACATGCAACACAGTGTGAGAGTCAGGTTTGAACCAATGTCAGGAACTAAATTAAGAGCACCCATGTTCAACTTCAAAAGCTCTCGAAGTGGCAGCAGGGTATGATCGCTAAGTCATAGGCCTCGCTATGTGACACAAAGTAACTCAGACAATAAAGAAAATAGTGGGTACAAGAAATAAACACTTACCAGTGCAAACAAGATTGCGGCATAAGCCATTTCGGAAATCATGAAAGACACGATTTCGATGTTCCTGGGAGGAGGAAGTGAGGGAGATAAACTACTTGAGTAAAATTTATAGAGAACTCAAATTTTCCACTGTGGTTTCTCCTACCTGCAGTTCTTCATCCCCCCAAATTTATGTAAGTATCTATGCTTCTTTTCCAAAAACAAACACAGAAACCGCTTGCAGACCACATATATACTGGTTTAGCTGCCTTCCCTGGTTTCAGTCATCCATAGTCAACTTTGCTCTGAAAACTTTAATGGAAAATTCTGGAAATGATCTCTAGTTTTAAATGACACACTTCTGAGGAATGATGTAATTCTGTGTCACTCTAAGATGTCAATCATCATTGTGCCCAGCATCTACAGTGTACAGACACTACTTATGTTATTTAACTGTCATGGCTACCTAGCAGATAAAATGGATAAATGGCCGCAGTATCCAGTGTTCAAATAACCTTTCTGTAGCAGTCAAAAGCTCTATCACTCATAATGTCTACACAATACACTTCATCATGCAAGCATTTTATCATTTCTATCATCACAAGGACAGGTATAATAAGATATGCTGAGATCACAGTCACATAACACTTGACAATATATTGCTACATTTGTTCCATTTTATTATTCTAATAAGCGTTTTATGGCATCCCATTTAAGGAGGAGTTACTTATATTAAAATCTAGAACAGTGCTTTCTGTAAAAAAAAAAAAAAGTTTGCATTTGGTTCTCCAATAAAGTCACTAGCCTCAGGGAGCCAACAACTTTTGAAATGTACTAATTTGACTAAGAAACAAAACCTTATATATTTGCTTCTAACTAACTTAAACGGCTACATGGAGCTATCTAATAGGTTATTGCATTAAACAGAACAAATTCAGAAATTACCTGAGAAAGAATGAACCTTACTATGTCCTTTCTGTGCCACCCCCCAGGATTTCATGCAGCTTAGGTTGTTTTCAAACTTAGTATGTAGCAGAGAATGACCTTAAACTCTTCATTTCCTCTAAGTGCTAGGATTTCAGACACAGACCAAGAGACCTGACATTTCTATACTGTTCTTTAAGCTTGCTGGTTTAAGTGAAGGTTTCTATGGCTACTAAAGAACAGTCCTCCATTCATTCATTCTCTTCCTGGTACCAGGGACTGAACTCAGTATACTGCTCTACCACTAATACCTAGTTAAGACAAGGCATTTGTGGAACATTAAAACAAAAAGAAATACTTTGAACTCAGAGATCCACCTGCCTCTACCTCCAGAGTGCTGGGATCAAAGGCGTGGGCCAGCACACCCAACAGGAAAAGAATTTTTACTAAATCTAGTCAAGTTCTTAAATTACACTCACCTGCCTCATTTTAGCGTGGATATAGAAGCAAGAGTAACCCAGCTGAGAAATCTTCTTGGCCAGTAGTTCTACTCTCTGGGAAGAGTTGCAGAAAATGATAGACTGGTTTATCTGAAGCTGAGCACAAAGAGAAGTGTGAGAAAGACAAAAACATTTATTTTGCCAATCTTGAAAATATTTAGCCAAAAGTTTGTAAAAACTTAGTAAACAAATGTTGATGAGAATTGGTTTTATTACAGAAGAGTATTTCATAAGGGCCACCTAACCAACAGAGAGACAAAATACAGACTCTCTCTGCACAGCAGTCATGCTCTACAATGCCACTCACTGTTCACTGAATGAACAAGTAAGGACCACTGCTTCCATGCTAGAGAGATGGCTCAGCAGATAAGCACAGCAGCATTCTTGCAGAGGACCCAAGTTCAGTTCTCAGTCCACACATTGTGAAGCTCACAACTGCCTATAGCCAACTCTACTTCTAGGGGCTCTGACATCCTTTTCTGGACTCTGCCAGCAGCTGCACACACATACACATAACCCGACACAGACTCATACATAAACAATTAAATAAAACAAACAAAAAGAACCATTGTTTTTAGGGAAAATACAAAGTCAGGATCACATTTTATAAACAGGTAAACATGTAATTTTATGTTTTCTTTTCTTTACGCATGTCTTACTTAATACAGCTATAGCCCCAAACCAATATAACCCACACCTGCAAAAAGCTTATCTAGTGCATTTTTTCCTGTACAACACAGCAGTCTTCTTGAGCCTAAGAGTACAGGTAAGCCTTTCAGCAAGTGTAGGAGACATTTTAGAATGAAATCGTGAATAGCACCAAAATTTGAAAAACAATGGCTCAATGAATGTAAAATAGATGCTTACTTATACCATGAGAGCCAAAACATGAAGGACCTTAGCTGAGATCAATATATATATATATTTTTTCCCCCTCACTGGACATATCTACAAAATGAGCAAAACACCTTCAGTACTGACTTTGCAGGTCACAAATTCTAGCAACTAAATGTATTTACAAACACAGAATCTAAGTAATCAGGATAAACTGTAACTATACTTTTATTTTTAACAATAAAAGTAAAGCACTTATGTCAATCAGTTGCAACCTTCAACCAACCAAAGCTGCGGCTCTACAGTTAAAATAATGGGAAAAATGATGTAATTGTTCAATTTACTAGGACTTAGTGGAGGATAGGACGCAGCAGGAAAAGCCCAGTACTTACCCTGGAGAAAAGTGTATTGAGGCAGTGTACTTTTTGGCGCTCTGTTACATATGCGTAGTACTGGGTTACCCCCTTCAGAGTTAGTTCCTCCATCAGGTTTATCTCATAGGGTTTTTGCAGATGGGAATTCTGAAGGTGGGGGGAAGAAAGAAGAGCTTAAAGACTGGGTTTCTCTCTTAAACTGAAAATGTATACATTTCTTTTTTGCTTTTTTTTTTTTTTCCTCAGAGGGTAGGGCAGTACTAGGGAATTAAACTTAGGCTTCAGGTATGCTTGGCAAGGAGTCTAACTTTAAGTTCCATTTCTTGCCCTAAGCTTATACTTTTTTTTTTTTTGGGGGGGGGGGAGTCTCTTGCTCTAAGGGATCCATGTCTTTTCAAAACATATATTCATAAAATAAGTAATCCTAAAAAGGCATACTTCAGATTCACAATATAACTATGCTAGAGATGAGCAGGGTTGTGCATGCCTGTAGCCCACCACTCAGAAGGCTGCAATAGAAAGAGCACTATGACTATATAAGGATTTCCAGGGCAACCACGTTTTATATACTGGATAGTGCTATAACCAATTTACCTATCATCTATGGGATATGTGATCTTGGCAGAAAGAGCTAAATAAAGAAAATTACAACTCTCTTTCTGTTTTTGAAACAGAGTTTCAAAATATGCTGGAGGATGGCAGCACATGCCTTTAATCCAACACTCAGGAGGCTTTCTGAGTTTGAGACTAGCCTGGTCTACAGAGTGAGTTCCAGAATAGCCATGGCTACACAGAGAAACTCTGTTGGGGTGGGGGGGGGCTGGAACTAATTATGTAAACCAGGCTAGCTTTGGAACTCAGAGATTCCGTTTAGAAAATTCAAGTGTGTGTGTGTGTGTCAAATGTGGTGGCACATACTTTTAATCCCAGCACTTGGGAGGCAGAGTCAGGAGACCTCTGTGAGACTGAAGCCAACCCTCTGGCCAGGGCTTCAAGAGACCATGATTCAAAAACAAAACAAAAACCCAATCATAAATCCATACACAAATCTTTACTGATGACATAAAAACAAACCAAAACCAACCAACAAATAACAAAAAAACCCCACAAAAAACCTGAAATAACATAAAGCAAATATTCTAATAAGATATAATTACAGGTAAAAGTATATTCACAGGTACCATGATGACACTGATTCCAAGTATAGATTTACTACTTACCATAAACTTTTGTACACTAAGAGGGAAAGTAGCGGAATATAGTAAAATCTGCCTATTTTTAGGTAGTGTGAGAATAATATCCTCCATTATCTGCACAAAATCCTGTGACAACAACTTATCTGCCTGTAATACAAAGAAAAGGTACTTTTTAAAAAAGTAACATTGAACATTTTGGTTAGCATATAAACAAAGGGCAATGCACAACCTGTACGTGCTGTTCCTGGCTATGAACATAAATTTAAAATTTAATATGTACTGTTCAAGGTTACCAAGACAAAAGGGTGTAAGGAGCCAAGTATGGTAGCATATGCCTGTAATCCCAGCACCCAAGTGGCTGAAGTGGGAGAACTGAGAATCTGATGTCAGCCTGGGCCATGTAATAAGCCCGTCTTAAATAGAGACAAGGCTATAATCCCTACCTATGGGGGGGGGGGGGCTGTAGACTGTTAAAATTTTCTTCTTTCACAGAATTTAAATGTGATTCCAATTAAAGAGGTAATATCGTATACAGGTTTTGCGCTGTGTGTGGTGTGCACACACCTTACTCTCAGGTAGAGGCAACAGGATAGTGAATTCAAGGACAGCCTAGTATATAGCAAGACCCCATTACAAAACCAAACCCAAGTTAGGCTGTGAATTCAAACCACTCATTAGCTATGCTGGGTATCACTTAGTCATGCTTCAGTCTCCTTAGTTCTAAAAACAGGCTACCTACAACCCATAACAACATTCTAAGACACCTAGACCTTATCAGACTAAAAATTACATACAAACATGTTACAACTTAATGTTGACATAAACTTGGTGCTATTCCTCCTTAGTCAAAAGTCTGTGAACTAGTAATCTACAGCAATAGGAAAGTAACTGTTTTATACTGGTATATACAGTAATACTGACAGGATAAATGCACAAAGCGCTGCTCCATCCCAGAGACACAGGAAGTTTTATTTTACTTTATAGTAATTCACTGCTTTTTTATGAGCATTGATGTTTTGCCTGCATGTATGTATGTGTGAGGGTGCTGGTCTCCTGGACCTGAAGTTACAAACAGTTGTGAGCTCCCATGTAGTTGCTGAGAATTCAACTTGGGTCCTCTGAAAGAGCAGTCGGTGCTCGTAACTGCTGAGCCATCTTGCCAGCCCACTGTTTTTTTTATTTATTTTTGTTTGCTTATTTTTAAGACAGGGTCTCATTATTTGGCGTTAGCTGAGTAAGTCCTTAAAAGGCATTCATAATAGGTTATAACCCAATAAAGTGACAAATTTCATAGAAACAAAAGAACCAAACAATATAAAGTAGCAGATACAAAATGAAGGGTTAAGAGATATCCCTTATATGCTTTTAAAATGTATCACTGCAAAGATTTAGAATGAATTTGGCTTGGTTTTTTGGTAACATAAATATTTGGAAAGGTCAAACGAAACAGCTTTTGCTTTACGCTCTGAAAATTGCAAGCAAAGCTTGTAAGAGCACTGAACAGTCCTTTAAGAGAAGAAACATTACCTCATCCAATACTATCATCTGGACATGATCAACCTTTGCTACTCCTTTCTTGATAAGATCCAGGATTCTGCCAGGGGTAGCAATCACCACATGCACTACAAAATGTACAGGAAAAAAGATTCAGAAGATAATGTATTTTTGTTAATTATATATTTGTTAATTTTATCTGGGGGGGGGGGAAGAACCTGTAATTTTATAATGTGTATTCAGCATCCCACACACACTGCTTACAGAGATACAAGAACGTACAAAGATATATTTTGGGCAGAATTTTTCCACTTCCTCTCACAACAGCTATACAATACTCGTAGTTTCCCAGGCCACCAATTCCAACTAAGTGGCATGTAACTTTTGTCTTATGACAATCTCCAAGAAATAGCAGCACAATACTGGGCTTCTCGTACCCTGTATTGAAGACATGCCTTCAGTCTAGGCAATGCTGCTCAGACTGTTTTAAGGGGAAAAAAGAATGGTTACTAAAAACAAAAACGGTGCAACTTAAAAATACAGCCAGATTTAAAAAATTTAGCCAAGTAAGCAAATAATAAATATTTACAATGTGGCTAAAACTTGATTTTACACGTGATCTTGCTCTTGCTATTTTGTTACTCTTTCTCACTCAGCATTTTACCATGGAGAGCCATTCATTAAAAAAAGAATACAAGTCAGTCTTGTGGACCACTGCTACTTTACTGACTGTGACAATCCACTAAAGCTATACCTTGCTGTATCTAGCCAATCTCATAAAATATTTAAATTTACCTTCTTTTTCAGTGCTACAAACAACAAGAATAAAAAACTCTCTTAATATACAGGCTTATATTTATCCAATTACTTGAAAATGTAAGTTTATAACCTGAAATACACTGTCATGTGTATTGTATACTTGTGTTATAAAACAGCCTGTTTTCTACAAATGTACATTACTGATAACTAATACTTTCAGCCTTGAAAATGTGAACACTTAATATAAATCTGGTACTTTGAACCACATTAAACAATACTAAAAAATTCTTAATCCCAGCATTTTAAAGGCAGAGGCAGGCAGATCTCTGTGAATTCCAGGTTTGAGAACAGACAGATCTACAGAGAGAACCTGTCTCAAGAAAACAAAAACCGAAAATACTAATAAGGCTGAATATCCTTTTAGTTATCTATTTTTTTGTCTCTTAAAAGAAAACAATGTTTTCACTATTCATTTTCTACCACAGTGCTTCTGTTCCTCAATTTCTTGTTTTGTTAAGACAGGGTATCATGTGTTCCAGGCTGGCCTCACACTTATTATGAAGTATGACCTTGAACTTTTTTAAAAAAATTCTTTATTAATTACATTTATTCACTCTGTATCCCCCCTGCAGTTCCCTCCCTCCTCCTGTTCCAATCCCTCCTTTCTTCCATCCTCTGCAATGCATGCCCCTCCCCAAGTCCACTGATAGGGGAGGTCTTCTTTTCCTTCCTTCTGATCCTAGTCAATTAGGTCTCACCAGGAGTGGCTGCATTGTCTTCTTCTGTGGCCTTGTAAAGCTGCTTCCCCCTCAAGGGGGAGGGGGGTAATTAAAGAGCAGGCCAATCAGTTCATGCCAGAGACAGTCCCTGTTCCTATTACAATGGAACCCACTTGGATACTGAACTGCCATGGGCTACATCTGTGCAGGGGTCTTAGGTTATCTCCATGCATAGTCCTTGGTTGAAGTATGAGTCTCAGGAAAGACCCCTGTGCTCAAATTTTTTGGTTCTGTTGCTCTGCTTGTGGAGTTCTGACCCTGAACTTTTGATCATCTTAATTTCACTTCCCCAGTGCTGGAATTACAGGCGTGTGCCACTGAATCCCGTTTATTTGTTGGTGAAACACTCAGGGCTTTGTGTGTGCTTGGTAAACAATTTACTAACCAAGCCACCCTCAGTTCCACAATTAATTGTTAAAAATATGTTTTAGTTGTTTCCTAAAACACCCGGGGGCTGGAGAGCTGGTTTGGTAGTTAAGAGCTGCTCTTGCAGAAAATTCAAGTTCAGTTCCCAGCATCTACATCAGGTGGCGCACAGCTGCCTG
Organism: Psammomys obesus; assembly: GCF_907164565.1. Taxonomy (NCBI): domain Eukaryota; kingdom Metazoa; phylum Chordata; class Mammalia; order Rodentia; family Muridae; genus Psammomys; species Psammomys obesus. The sequence goes on along the minus strand of NW_026592099.1, from coordinate 41,364 downwards.
TAACTCTAGCCCCAGGGGCCAATGACCTCCCCATGGCACCTGCACACCTGTGTGCAGAATCACCTCCCACTTTTCATATAGTTAAAAATATGTATGAAAAATAAATAAAAAGGAGACATTTGTAACTACAATTAGAGAGCTGTGCTACCTAATCATTTCCTACCTGTATCATCAAGCCTCATTATGTCATCCCGTAAATTGGTTCCTCCTGTGGTTGCCATCACTTTGGCCCCTCCCATGTGTTTGCTGACCTGGATGCAAATTTGACTGACCTGTAGAGCAAGTTCTCTAGTGGGAACAATCACCATTGCTAGAAAATATCAAAGAACAGAGGAAGGGGAGGAAAGAACATGTCAATTTTAGAAGTTTAAGAAGCTAGAAAAATAATTTCACTGAGGCATTAAGTCTAACAATATACACATAACATAGACATAATGTATCTAACAGTCTTAAACCACATTTGTTTGACAGAAGAGATTCATTAATCTAAATACTTAAGCAGTTAATGCCTCCTGCTCAGGTTTTATTTACATCATATGAAAGTAAGGAGAGATAGTTATAAATTGAAAGTTGGAAAATAAGAAAAGCTTTAGAGGTGAAATCTTAGTTATATGAACTGACTCCAGATACAACTACATAAATTTGCTTATTTTCCACTCTCTAAACTCTCAAAATCCCCTAAGCTCAAGCCATCACAGCATAAGCATTTACTGTTTCTACAAGGAACTCTGCCCACAAGGGAATTCAGTTTCCTAGGCCATAAGCAATAACTCACTTAACCTCCTATCAGTTCAGTTTTCCTAACTATAGGGCAATAAAACTTGTGTTGCTTAAAATATCAACTGTGTATCAATCATAGAAAAGTACTCTGAAAATGGGAAATCCCCTTTAAAAGTTGGGAATAATTTTTAGATAATTACGCCAAATACTGTAAGACGAGCGTAAAGACAGTAACAAGTATAGATTGCATAAATTCTGACCAAGAGTAAATAAAACCTCCTACAAAGAACAGAGGAAGGGGGAGGAAAGTATAAACAGATTCCCCTATCCCCACACTTTATCCAACTAACCTTGAATATTGTCCTTCTTCAGGTCCAGCCGTTCAAGTAAGGGAATGAGGTAGGCACCGCTTTTGCCTGTTCCATTTTTTGCTCTAGCTAAGATATCCCTACCAGATAAAGCAATGGGAATGCTCTCCTCCTAAAAGACAAGGTAATGCAAAAATTACTTGTGAATAAAAAGAAGTTAACTATGAATAACTAGGCTCTTCTCTAAGTTACAATGAACAATACTCCTCTTGGTACTGCTTTGAACTGTACTGTTTGCATTTTGTATGAATGGCAGACTCAAGTGGATTAGCAAGATCAATGAGCATTAACATCATTATGAACCAAAAAAGTTTGCCAAAACTGTTCCTAGAGAAAACATTCAACATCTTAGTTGAATCTCAGCATAACATAGAGTAAGTGAGCTGGGCGTGCTGGTACAAGCCTTTTATCCCAGAGGCAGAGTAAGAAAAATCAGAGTTCAATGCCAGCCTGGTTTTGGCAGCCAGGGCTTCTTAGAGAAAGACCCTGTCTCAAAAAAACAAAAGTTCATGGTAAGTATCTGCATACAAAGAAAACAACAGAGGAAAATATTCTCAAAGGGCTGTAAACAGTCCTCAAGAAAAGAATATTTCTGTCAGAAATGAAAACTGGCCACAAAGTAAGCAGTTCATGCCTGTAACCCCAGAAGGGAAGAACAGCGCTTCAACATCAGCTTGACTTACTAAAGAGCTTGTCTAAAAAATAAACAGGAAAAAAAGGCACCAACAACTCCAAGGAGATCCAGAAGAATGTCAGAGTCTCTAGAGTTATAAGTAGTTTTGAGTCACTGAGAACTCCTAACTGGGTGCTGGGAACATAACTCAGGTCCACGGCAAGCATCAAGTACTCTTAATCATTAACCACCTCTCTCCAGCCCCATAAAAACCCAACTAACAATGCAAAACACTTTATTTCTTATCCTAAAACTTTATATAATGGCTCAACATCATTGCACTTCAGAGACAAGTAGCTTTGGTCATGTAACTCCAGAAAAAAACAAGGTTAAGAGGAGTAGGAGCAGCAACTGTTACTAACGCTCACCACTGTTGAACATTATAGGCATAAAATCTTTCAGGGTGGGAAGAAAAAGCTTGATTTTTTTTTTCCTTAAAAAAGTTTTTCTCCCTTATTCATCTCAAAAAAAAAAAAAAAAAAAAAAAAAAAAAAAAAAAAAAAAAAAAAAAAGCACGAGAAACATTTAGTGCTTGCTTGTATAGTGGTTTGTTTCCTTTGTTTCCTCACCCCAGTTCCTTCCTTTAAACACACACACACACACACAC
>NW_026592099.1:23472-38896 GCF_907164565.1 Psammomys obesus | reverse complement strand
ACACACACACACACACACACGAACATTTAGTGGTTTGTTTCTTTCATATGGTTTTCTGTCTGAGCCCAAGGCTGTTCTCCAACTCTGGGGGACTCTCCTTCCTTAGGCCCTGAGCACTGTTTAGTGACATGAACTGCTAATATTAAGCTCAGTGAAGTGGCTCAGATCTTTTATCTTTTGCACATGTGCAACCCTGCTTAACTGAGTCCCATACCTAAAACATGTGCTCTGAGTTCCACTTGTGCCTTGGAAAATATGCAATGTGTGAACTTGAGCTCTCTCTCACACACAAATTAAAAAAAAAAAACACACACAAATAAAAATTTTAGAGATTAAAAACAGAGAGATGAAACAGGAATAGCTAAGACAGGGATAAGTGCTTGCCTGTTGACTTAAACTCACAAGGAAGGAGAACCAACTAAAAGCTGTCCTGTGGGCACCACATGTGTCATAGCAGCCACACGCCCACATTCACAGCAATAAATAAAAATTTTAAAATATCATTTAGCACAATATACCATGCCACTGTAAAAAGGCAGAATTCTTATTCATACCTGTTGATAAAGGCTAAGAAACAGTATTCAGTCTTAGGCAGGACGTGGCTGGGAGCTAAGGGCAACAAAATGGCAGTCTACATCTTTGTTCCCAGCACCAAGGCAGAAGCAGGAGGGTCTCTGTGAGTTTAGGAGCAGACAGCACTACACGGTGAGACCCTGGGTTGGAAATTCAGACTTTTCTTCATTTGACACTAAAATTGGTGCCTGGTGCATGCTGGGCAAACATTCATCACTGAGCTCTAACACAAGGCCCCCCACCTCGCCCCCTTCAGACAATTATTATATTACGTATCCTTGGCTAGCCTGAAATCATGAAACCGAGGCTACTGAATTTAAAAGTGTACACACCTCCACATCCCAATACCAGAAATATTTTCCAGCAAACTTTAAAAGCTAAAAAATGAATTGCGGATGGCGGTTCAAGACTGTGATCCCAATACTCAGGAGGTAGAATCAGGAGGTAGAAACCCTTAAGCTCTGAGCTTAAGGGCATGGGCTATGCTATTAAGATACTATCTTGAAACAAAACAAAATGTTGAAAATGTTGTTCAGGAGCAAGTGTCCTGTTCAAAGTGACAAAACAAGAGTAAGGAAAGTCCATTCCTTTTGCTTACTGGAAATTTAGGCAACAAATAGTTAAATATATTTCAACTACATACTTATGTGTCAGGAGGATACGAAATTTTAAATTTCTAAAAAGTAAAACCAAAACAAAATAACAAGAACACCGTGGAAATACAGATTCACAATCATTGATATATACCTCTATCAATCAATTATCAAAATAGCTCTATGTTTTTTTAAATTATTACAGAAATAAGTAACAAAGAACATGACTTCTTATCCTCTACCATGTATTTTTTCTTTCTTTTACACACAGAATTTCAGGTAGCCCAGCTGGCCTCCTTATATACAGAGGATGACTATGAACAGTCATCTTGAGTGCTCCGATTGCAAGCATGTACCACTAGACCTGGATAATGGTGCCAGGATACCTTGCTTATGCAGCACTGGTCATAAACTCAGGGCTCTTCAGACATGCTAGGCAAGCAACTCTATCTCCAGACATTAATGATGTATTTTCTACCTAGAATTCAGAGGCATCAGATGGGTGCCAGGTGGTTAGAACAAAACCTTGAAAATAGTTCAATGATAATGCTTTTAGTTTCACAGATAGCATTGATTCCTATTTACTATACACAGTGAAACAGTGAACCAGAAAAGTCTTGGCTTTGACCTTCTGATCTTAATGTCTTCTTCCTGCTTCGAGTCAATTTTGTCGTTGTATCAGAAGTTGCCATTATTGCCACAGGCTTGTCTTTTTACAGACTGTGTCTGTAACAGGCTACCCACACACTACTTGGTTCCACATTATTAAAAGAGTTAAGGTGGGGGTGGAGATAAAGCCCAATTCCCATACTGCAAAAAACACAAATAAGAAGCTGAGAGGCGGCAGTGCACACCTTTAGTTCCAGCACTAAGAAGGCAGAGGCAGCTGGATCTGAGTTCAAGGCCAGCCTGGTCTACAGGGAGAGTTCTAGAACAGCCAGAGCTACACAGAGAAACTCTGTCTTGAAAAACCAAAAAAAAAAAAAAAAAGCCAGAAAACAATACAATAAAAAAAACTAATTTCACTGACCATGGTAGCACAAGTCTTTAATTTCAGGACTTGGGAGGTAGAAAGATTACTTTGAGTTTGGGTCTATCCTAAGCCCAAACCAGATTGTTTCAAAATTAAAAGAACAAAACCACCTTAATTTTCAATGTGGTTTCACTGTGGTTTCAGGTAGAAAAGAGATCAAGAGCTAAGATGCCGGCACAGTGGCGTACTCCTTTAATCCCCGCATTCAGGAGGCAGAGGTAGGTGGACCTCTGTAAATTCCAGTCCAGGGTAAGTTTAAGACAAGAACTTGTCTTAAAAAAGAAAGGGAGGCTGAAGAGATGGCTAAGCGGTTAAGAGCACTGGCTGCCTTTCCAGAGGACCAGCACCCACATGGCAACACACAACTTTCTCTTAACTCTAGTTCCAGTGGATCTGGCATCCTCACAGACATACATGCAGGCAAAACACCAATGCAAATTAAATAAATACATCTTTTAAAAAATTCTTTAAAGAAAAGGAAGGAGGGAGGGAAAGGAGACGATATTAATTTCCAAGCCACTGTAAGAAACATCCAAATTTACTATGACAACAATAAAGGACTACAAGACCTGAAGACAGATCTTAATTCTTTTAGCCTATTTAAACCCATGACTAGTTAGAATAACTCACTAAAAGATTCAGAATGCTGTAATTACTGAGAATAAGCTACTCACTCTTATTAGACCTAGTTGACAAAGCAATTTGCTTTCTTGACAGAGTATAGGATTCTGCTGCTAACAGCAACAAATTTCCATGTTCCCTTCAGTCATGGACTGTCTTTTCTTTGCCTCATCAGATAACTACGGATTTGAAGATTAGTTTAGTAACAGTTTAATTAATATGAACAAGCATGAGGACCTGAGTTTGAATCCCAAAAACCCACACAAAAGCTCAGCCAGGCACGGTAGTAGTCCTTATTTATAATCCCAGAACTCTATGGTGAGATGGGAGGTGGAAGAACACAGGAGAGAGATCCCTTGCCTTAAAGTAAAAGGCAAGGACTGACAAAACTGTCTTCTAATCTTCACATATCTCACAAGCACAGTCTCCATCTCACAATCAGAATCTCAAAGTTAGTTCAGTGATAACCAGAGAAAAGCAGATTCCGAGGCCCCAGCAAGAAGTACACTCTATGTTTAGAATAAAATCACTCTACTGGTCACCAGGCGAAGAGTGAGTACCCATTACAGATGGCTACATCTGGAGAGATGTACGGGCTCAATCTGTTGTGTGTCTGGTTCCAAGTTGTCACTGTAAAACCTCCTGAGAACAATTTCAAATACCTCATTCTTCAATAATCTTACAGCCAAATTCTAACTAAATTCCATCTCTCAAAGCTGTTCAGGGGCTAGGGAAATAGCTCATTCACTACTGTACTTGCTTCAACAGCACTAGAACCTGAATTTGATTCCCAGAACCTATGTGAAAAAGCCAGGCATGACAGACAGCAGGGGTGTGTAATCCCAACCCTAGGAAGGCAAAGACAGACTCCTGGAGCTCACTAACAAACCAGTCTAGGTTACTTAGTGACTAATACCACAGAGAGAAATGCTGTCTCAAACATCAACAAAAAACAGGTAGATGGTGACTAATAGAAACATCTAAGGTTGTTCTCTGGCCTGCACATACACACACCACACAAAGTACAGCTGAGAACTGATAACTCATACCTGTAATCCCAGTACTTAGGAGGCTGAGCCAGGTGGACTGTTGCAACTCCAAGGACAGCCTGGGCTATACAGTGAGTTCCAGATCAGCATGGGCTACAAAGTAAAGCCTTGTTTCCAAACACAAACACATACATTTGCAATAACAACAACAAAAACAGTGACACTGAAAAACAGAAACAAAATACATACAATTCAAATACAGACAGCTTAAACTGCTAATCAAGGCTTTAATATCTTGAGGAGAAATATCCATTAAATAGCTTTGTGCTTAAGAGTACCTGCTGCTCTTGCAGAAGACCCAGATTTGGTTCTCAGAATCCACATACATCTCTAACTCCAGATCTGACACTCTTTTGACCTCTTCCGGGAACAGGACTGCACATTGCAGAGGTAAAGCACTCACATGCATAGAATAAATAAATCTAAAAAATTATGTCCTTTCAAATTATAATCTCAGGACTGAAGAGATGGCTCAGTGGTTAGAAGCTCCTCTAAATGAACTGGGCTTAATTCCCAGCACCCACTGACAGCTCACAATTAGCTGGCTATAATTCCAGTCCCAAAGGATACAAGGGTTTCTTCTGGCCTCAGACAGCACCAGGCACATCTGCATGTACTTGATGTACTTGTATACATGTAGACAAAACACAAAACGTATATATATACTCAACCTGTAGTCTTAAACACTAAAAAAGATGGTTATTCATTTTAAGGGAAAACAGAAGTAATAAATAGACAGGCATAGTATTCCATGCCTTTAATCTCAGCTGGAAGCAGGCAGATCTGAGTTTAGGGCTAGCCTGACCTACAGAGTTTTAGTATAACCAGGGAAACTCAAGAGAAATCCTGTATTGAAAAGCCAAGAAAAGAACACGTGTAAGGTAGGTAAGAGACAGGCTTGACGGTCCTTGCCTAAAATTCTAGCACTTAGGAGGTTAAAGCAGGAAGATCTTGAGTTGGGAGTCAGCTTAGCTACTCAGCAACTCTGTACAAGCCACCTTGTTGGCCCTGTTGCTTTCTGAGATACAGTCTCATGTATCCTAGCTGGCCTCCAACTCTTTGTAGCCAAGGGTGATCCTAAACTTGCAATCAGTCTATAAAAGAGTGCTGGGATTTCAGGCCTATAAAATCTTGTCCAGTTTATATAGCGAAGTCAGGGTTGTTTTTTTTGTATGTGTGTAGCTGGAGGAACATTCTACCAACTAGGCTACATGTCTAGTCTTTTCCACTTTTTTAAAGCAGACATTTCTGTTTAAAAATGAGTCCTTGTGATTAGGCTCAAGTCATGTTTTCTCAGCAAAATTACTGCAAAACTCCTGTTACATGTTTCTCTGGGTGTTGAATTTGAAGGTGCATATAGTCTGATTGGTGATGTCATTAATTTGGATTATCTTGTATAGCTTCTTTTCATCAAACTTTCCTGATTATTATGGCAATTTTCCTAATTACCAATCTTAGTCTTCCTTGATCATTGGTCTGGCCTGTAGTAAGTTTCAGCTCGATCAGCCATTCCATATTTAGTCCCTATAAAGAAGAACCTGCCCTTATATGAGCCTTTAAAAGAGTATTTGGAGTTTGTGATACTAAGGATCTTGGTCACAATAGCCAAGCACTCTTCCACTAGCCTTTTCTGCCTTCCTGCCTCAAGTACAAAGTCATAAAGTAGCAACAAAATTAATTTTATGGTATTGGGGTTCTAAATAACGAGCAACTGTACTAAAGGTACTCGATGCTAAGTGCAAGACCTGAGTCTAATCCCCAGAACCTACATAGTAGAAAAAGAACTGGCTCCCCTGACCTCTACACGTCCACAAAATGTTAGAAACAATCCAGGGGATGAACAGATGGCTCAGCAATCAAAAACACTGGCTGCTCTTCCAGAGAGTCCAGATTAGATTCCCAGAATCCACATGGCAGTTCACAACTACTTATAACTCCAGTTTCAAGAGATCCAACACCCTTGTCTGGTCATCTCAGGCATTGTGTGGTACACAAACATACATGCAGGCAAAACACTCATACACATAAAAATGTAAAATTAAATAAATACAAAAACAAAAAATTAAATAAAAATATCAACCAATGACAAAAAAAGATCCCCCACACAAAATCCCTATTCTTAGGAAATACATACCAAAAGACTCACAGGTAAAGGGACAGGATTCTGTAATTTAACCTTTTAAAAGTTCAAGAAAAAAGCTGGGAGTGGTGATGTTTGCATGTAATCTGAGATTTGGGAGGCTGAAGAAACAAGAGCTCAAATGCCACTTTCAGCTACATTTCAAATTCAAGGCTAGTATGGACTAGACCAAACCCTGTCTCAAAAAACATTTACAAAAAAGTTCTGAAAAATACTGTATGCACACACAAATACAAAGACATGTTACGCTATTCCCACAGGTTAAAAACAAAAAGTAGGAGCTGGAAAGGTCGTTCAACAGTTCAGTGTACTGCTTAGGCTTCCAGGAGATGCAGTTCAATTCCCAGCACCACATGGTGGCTTACAGTTATCTTTAACTCCTGCTCCAGGGACTCGGAGGCCCTCATTTCTGCAGATTCCAGACATATACACAGACAAAACAACCCATATGTTTAAAAAAAAATTTTTTTTAATTTATTTTTTGGTTTTGTTTTTCAAGACAGGATCTTTGTGGTCTCAGGCTGTCCTGGAACTCACTCTGTAGACCAGGCTGCCCTCAAACTCAGAGATCTGCCTGCCTCTGTCTCCTGAGTGCTACAGCCCAGCAATAAATACATATTTTCTAAGATTGCCGAAGTGTATAATGCATGATACACAACCTTCAGGTAACAAAAGAGTGAACATACCTGAATAGGAGATGGTTTTTCCCAGCCCATTTCAAAAATTCCCATTAGCAACTCCCGTTTCAAACAGTAATCTTCAAACTCATTTCCTTTTGTGGAGGTCACATCCTAATCAAATAAAACAAAAATAAAATACAATCTGGATTCTTTCATAGATAGCATGCTTAAAAAACTATGCCTGACCTACTACTGTTTTAACTTCTATTTTAACTTTCCTGGAAAATAACTACTTTTCAACAAATACACATCACTTAAAAAATGGACCTTTGGGGGACTGGAGAGATGGCTCAGAGGTTAAGAGCACTGACTGCTCTTCCAAAGGTCCTGAGTTCAATTCCCAGCAACCACATGGTGGCTCACAACCATCTATAATGAGATCTGGTGTCCTGTCGTGCAGGTGTACAAGTAGACACAACTCTGTATATATAATAAATAAATAAATCTTAAAAAAAAAAAAAAAAAAAAGGACCTTTGGGCAAAGCCACCGATGTGCATAGTCTGAAGTAGAATATTTCTACATAAATAACATTCAACATTCAATTAGTTACAAGAGTGAAATCAAACCGTAGTTCTACTTACTAGCTACCAATATCTTTGGCTACATCCAAGTTTCTCAAGCACAGCACTTTGACATTTGTGGTCAGGTAATGGTTTTGAGGCGATTCCGTAAGAATCCAGGGATGATAACCAAAAATATTTCTAGTTACTATTAAATGTTTCCTTGGTCACAAATATTACCCTTGGTTGAGAATACTGAAATAAAAGAATTTCTCTGAATGCCTGTTCTTACACACTCATATATATAATATCTAACCTAAATCTCTCACAGAGAGCCTGAGGAAAAAAATATTGAGAAAATTAGGTTATGATATACAGCCAAGCTGGGTGGTGGTGGTGTGCACCTTTGATCCCAGCACTCGGGAGGGAGAGGCAGGCCTCTATGAGTTTGAGGCCAGCCTAGTCTAGAGCTAGTTCAAGGAAATCCAGAGCTACACACAGAAACTGTCTGGAAATACAAAACAACAAAGATATGCATATATATGTACACAAACACACATATATTTAACCCCCATTTCATAATCCCACCAAAGACTGGTAAGATTTTCTTTGGCAATCTAATATCTAGTAACTATACAGTTTCAACCATTTCAATACATATAGCCTCAGCTAAATAGTGAAACCCTATTTAAAAAAACTAAAGACACTTAAATTATATCTACTTGCTAGTCCGATGGCACATACCTAACTGTACTCTTAGCACGAATGAGCTAAGAAAGGAGAACCAAGAGTTTGCAGTAAGCCTGTGACTACATGGGACACTATCTCAAAATAAAACAACAACAACAGTGTCACTTCATGTAACTCCTTTACTTATAACTGCCCACTCTCCCGTTTAACTGTACAAACCAACTTACCGAAGTTTTGATTCTTAGATCTTTTGGAGGGAGTTTTAAAGTCTTTTTCCAGTCATCACCAGGTCTAGAGAGAATATAGTAAACATGAAATTACCACAATCCATTGCTTCCTCTTAATAATATAAATGAAACACTCAAACAGTATTGTCTCTCTAAAAAGCACAGTAAATTTAGCACACTCAAGCAGTTAATATAATTAACAAGATCATTAACTTCAAGGAACATGTTCTTGGGAAGATGAGGACTTAACAACAGAAGGGCTTAGGAGTAAAAGTACAGGTGTTTGTCAAAGCATGTCTTATTTCATCTACAGTTTTGTTTTGGTTTTTTGAGCTGCAAACATTTAACAGCTAAATTTTTTAAAAGGCTCAGATTCTGGATTTTCTTGAAAAAAACTGCTGCTTTCAACCCACAGCAGTTCAGGAGACACACTTTGGCAATAATGTTTCAAATTCCTATATGGTTACAGTTTGGTAGAACTTAGTAACTATTAACTTTTTCTTTTTTCTTCTTTTTTTGTAATGCTAAGAAATTGAGCCCAGGTCTTCCCACAAACTGGAGAATTACCAGTGGGCTACCTAGTAACCAGAACTTAAATCAACAGCTGATCCCTTTAAATAGGAAGTACCTTCTAATTTGGCACAGTACCCTATAGTCGTCCAACTCTGTAACTTCTGGTAACTAATTGATTCTTGTTAGAACCAAGAGTATCTGTAGCTCCAGCTGCCCAGGAGAATGAGGCAGAACCTGAGCCTGGAAGTCCCAGGCTAGTCTGAACAACACAAAGAACACAAAAGCACACACAATTCATGAAGTTTCAAACAGAGATTAAGTCTTGATTCTATTCCTACTCTTTCTGTGATGCTTTATCAGTAACTCCCCCAAACTTCTAGTCTATCATATACAAACTGGGTGTCTAATAGCAGTCAGTACCATGGCGAAAAAAATAACTTAGTATTAGCTATTTATAAACATCTCAGTCATTTCACCTGGAGATGCTTGAACCTGTCCCTACAATACCCCAAAGCTTGATTTATCTAACACTAGAGCCTACATAAAGTACAAACACAGCCACCTTTCTTTCCTTTTCTTTACATAAGAGCTTACGATACAGCTCAGGCTGGCCTTGAAGTCATGATCCTTTGCTTTAGCCTACACCTCTAAACTTTCTAAGCAAAAACATTTGATAACCTAGTAAAACAGCCTGCAACACCATCAAATTCAACAATTCACAACAATATATAAGATACATGCAAAAACTGGCCCACAAATTATACTCAATTATATCCTTGCTGTTCGGCTTGTGTGTATGTCTGTGCAGATCCTCTGGACCTGGAGTTACACACAGTTGCTGAGGTGCCATGTGGGTGCTGTGAATTGAACCTGGGTCCTCTGGATAAGCAGCCAGGACTCCTAAACATTAAGCCATCTCTCCAGCCTTTACTCAATTTTATCTTAAAAATGAAAAACCAAGGTGAGAAAATAGGTAGAGAGAAGTACTAAAGAGTTTTAAAACGGGGCTGGAGAGATGGCTCAGCGGTTAAGAGCACTGTCTGCTCTTTCAAAGGACCCAGGTTCAATTCCCAAGCACCCACATGGCTCTTATAACTGTCTGTAATGCCCATTCCAAGGGACCTGACACCTTCACTCCAATACAAATAAAATAAAGATAAATATATTTTAAAAAAAGTTCTAAAACATCTGGTGAAATTCAGATGGCTTCAAAGAGATGACACACTAAAATGTGGAAAAAGACAAAAGAACTGGAAGGAAACTACTAATTCCAGAAGTGAAACTATCATCTCAAATCAAAAATTTTAAGTGAACAATACTTATACGTACCTATCTATCTGCCCTTAGGAATGAAGGTGCTTAAATTTTGCTTGCCTATGTGTATGCATTAAAATAAACTACAACTTAGAAAATGTTCTAATTTCTATATAGTTAAAAACCAATCCTATTATGCCTCTAATCTCTGCAATTGGGAGGCATAGGCAGGCAGATCTCAAGTTCGAGGGCAGCCTGATCTATATACAGAGTTCCAGGCTGGCCAGGGTTATACAGTGTGGTCCTGTCTCAAATAGAAACAACAACAAAGTGGGATTTCTTAGAGACCAACAGTGAATTGCGTAGCAATAATCTATACATTCTAGGAGCCAGGGAAGACTACTTTTTCCTAGAAAGTTCCACGTTACAAAACACCTAATACGGCTCAAATTTAGGATGACATACACCTATAATCCCTGCACTCAACCAGGGCAGAGCTACGGAGACCTGGACCTCCCGTATCAGTGGACCTGAGGAGGGGCACAGGTGGAGAAAGGGAAGGTGGGATTGGGAGGAGACTACAACTGGGATACAAAGTGAATAAACTGTAATAAAACATAATTTAAAAAAAAAGAAAAACAAAACAAGTCAATAAACCAAAGTATCACTATATGAAGGTCTGTAAATGTTAAATCATTTTATGTACAACTTCCATTGGGGGTAAGGTTTTTAATGTTAATTCCTTATAAATCAATCTTTAGAGTGACGGTGTCTTTCTTTCTTTTGGGGGTTCTCTGTGTAGCCTTGGCTGACCTGGAACTCGCTCTGGAGACTGGGCTGGCGTCACATCAAAGAAAACCACCTGCTTCTGCCTCCTGGATGCTGGGATTAAAGACATGTCCACTGCCAAACAAACACTTAGAGATAACCTACAAATCCTGCTGAAAAAAATTTCTGTAGTGAGCCAAGCATGGTGACCTATGCCTGTAAATCTCATCACTTGGGAGGTCTGAGATAACTGGATCACAAGTTCAAGGCCAGTTTGGGTTTCATAGCTCCAGCAACAAGTAGGCTGAACTTCTTTATAGCAAGATCTTATCTCCAGAGCCAGGCAAGGCATCGTCAGCCTGTAAATCCCAGCACTCAGGAGGTAGAGGTAGGTGAATCTGAATTAAAGGCCGGCCTGGTCTGCAAAGTCCAGAACAGCCAAGGCTACACAGAGAAACCCTGTTTCAAAAAAAGAAAAAGAAAACAAAACAAAAAAGATCTCATCTCAAAAACAAGCACAAGAAAAAACCCAACTATACAGAAAGATGACAAAATTTTAAGTTTAACAAATGAATTTAAGACGTCCAAAAAAGTACATTCCCAAGAGTTCAAAATCCTAAATTCCAATGATTTTTGTATATTTATAAAAAAAAGAAAGAAAAGAAAACAAAAACAACAGCCCAGAGAAGAAACACTGTCTTGATAGAGGGGCTACCAAGGACTGAAACAATATTACTATGTAGGACATGCTAAGCCTTAAACACTGTACAACTGAGGCAATCCTCAGCCCTAGTCACCATACCAGGGTAGAAGTTAATTCCATAAATGAAACAAGGCATGGGCAAAGTTTGAGTGAATATAATCGGGAGCTTAGAATGCCCGTGAAGTGGGTACAGTGGTGTGCAACTAGAATTCTAATACTCATGGGAAGCTTGAGCCTAGTCTCACCTAAATGGGAAGTTCAAAGCCCAGGAGCTTCCAGCCTGGTTTACATACCAAGTTCCAGCCCAGCTGCCAAGATTATAAAATGAGACTTGACCTGGGTAATGGTGGCCCACACCTTTATCCCAGCTCTCAGGAGGCAGAGGCAGAGGCAGGCAGATCTATGAGTTCAAGGTCAGCCTGATCTATAGACTACACATCCTGTCTTGAAAAACCATTAAAATAAAATGAACCTCTCTATGTGTGCGTTATGTGGAGTGTTTAAGTCCAGCAAGACAGGGTTTCTCTGTATAACCCTGGCTGTCCTGGAACTTGGCTCTGTAGACTAGGCTGGACTAGAACTGAGAAATCCACCTGCATCTGGCTCCTACTACTGACTGGCGAGCCTGTCCTAAAAAAAAAAAAAAAGTTTTAATATTTACCTTTGCATGTGGTATAAAGACATACATGCAAAAAAAAAAAAAAAAAAAAAAAAAAAAAAAAAAAAAAAAAAAAAAAAGGTGGGGTGTAGTGGATTACATGTGTTAACCCCAGTACTTTGGAGACTGAAACAGGAAGACTGCCATGAATTCCAGGTCAGCCTGGGCTACAAAGTAAACCTGCTCAAAAACAAACAGAATGGGACCATTTTAGTCACATTTCCAAGTGTTAACTTCTACACTGAACTATGAACAGCATATTCTAAACATAGTAATTCATAGAAACCTATGTTCATCATGTGCCGGGTTAATTATAGTAGACATTACATTACTCTATTACAAACACCTAATGACTGTAACAGAGTCATCTGTCCTCCACCTGCAATCAAAATGGTTAATTTAAGGCATACAGTAGTCAACAAGAGAAATAATCAGAAACCGTAGGTCTCCAAGTTCTTCTCACACTTACTTAATAGTGGCAGCCATACTCTGTGCTTGCTGCTGAGTGCCATTATTGATTGTGCTGGTGTTTTTTAACTGGTTCATCTGTTGCTGCGTCTGTGTGCCCCCTCCTCCAGGGCCACCACTGGCCTTCACAGGGCCCCTCAGCTGGCCATTCTGGCTGGACAGACCCATTATAACAGGGTTCTCTGTTCTGGCCGTGCTCATGCTTTGTTAACTGCAAAGGTGTCTCTTTCAAACTCCAAACTTTTCAAAGTCAGTAGAGAAACTGTAGTAACAGTTTATGAAGCTCTCCAAAATGAAGAGATAAGTAAGTCTTGCTCAGTATCCGAGTCCTTTATTGCAATTCGGGCAGCACCTGTAAGTCTCTCAACAGCGAGCAGCAGCAGTTAACTTGCTCTCATGCACCGAATCAACTTATTGTTTAAAGCCCTCTAACAAGCTTCAATTTTATCTGAGTTCACTTACTTCAATCTGAAAAAAAGAAAAAAAAGTTAAATTAGCAAACAGCAAAGTCAAGGGGGAAAACTGTCCCCTTTTAATGGAATGTTCATCCTTAAAGAACTACTAACAGCCACACTCGGGTCAAATCGCTAGTTGAGACAGATAAGACACAGGGAAGAACTGCCTTAAAAACCCATCTACAAACATTAAAATTTTAAGATCAAAGCAACCAAAAGAAAATGAGGCAGAAAAATACTATTAATACAATTCAAATTCACTGTCAAAATATGTTCTTCAATCTCCTTTCTGATGAATTCTCTCCAAGTCCTTAATTAACTGCATTAAGTCTTGAAATAGCAATTTAATGTAAATCTAGATCTGACCTAGACAATTTGTTAACATTTTTCTGTTTCTGACAGCAACCAAGAGTCCTTAAATAAGACTGTTTTTAAATTAAAAAAAGTTTTCTGACCATTTTCAACTAGAGAAGTGTTTTTCCCCCCATTGAACTTTGTCCTTACAAAAATAAATGAAGCAGTCAAAAGATCTGTATGGAACAGTCTACATATTAAAAAAAAAAAAATCTTTCACTTGAAAATCTCTAAGACCCTCTTCAACTACTAAAAAAAAAAAAAAAACAAAAAAAAAAAAAAACAAAAACCCTCAATACTAAAAGCTTAGTATTGCCTTTCAATATAACACTTTCCAAAAAGTATAACCTACTTTAACAAAGTTCAAAAGGGAGGGGAGGAGGATTTCCTGTAATTAAAGAGGAAAGAAAAACCAGAGGGTTAAACAAACTTGTAGGTTTAATAAAATTCTCCCAAATCACCCGGAGTACCAAGTCTAATTAACAGTTACTTTAAGAAAGAGTTGGTCAACCTCCTCTATTTTAAATTGTTCCCCAAGTGGAATTCTCAAAACTTGGTAAATAAAAAATTGCTAAGGGCCAGACAGAACACAAGCCCAACTTCTTTGGTTTATTTTGTAATCCCCTTATATTTCACCCTCTCCCAAAACACTCATTTAATCAGTGCTGGTTATTTTTGCCATACATCAAGTATCCCAAGTCCAAAATTTTCAAAGTCAAAAGATGCCAAGTTTTTTTTTTTAAGCAAACAAAAAAACTTTATACAAATCATCTTGCTTAAAAATGCTATCACATGAAGTTATTTGTTCTGCTGCCAGCTATTTTCTATACTGACAGCTTATGATCAACAGTATCGGGTCCGTCAAACAGGAAGGTTTACCGTTTCTACAGCACTAAGAGGATGAAGGGGGCAACCTCGGAATACCCCGCACCATGCACACAGTAAGACCTCCTACCGCCCTAAATCCAAGGAGACTCGATAGCTGCCCCCTTCTTAAACTGACACCTGCACTGCAGTTTACGACTCGGCCTATCACTTCCTAATTTAAATTTGCAAGTATTATTCCTATATTAAAAAACAAAAACAAAACAAAAAACCACTAAGGAACGTAGACTCAGTTGGGAGGAGTCCTCGACGGAGTTAATTATAGCCCAGCCCAGAACGTGGTTAGCAATTGACAGTTTCACACCCAGAACTGTACCATCAGCTCCAACAAGGGCTTTTGTTTGCAAATGCAGCGCAGTTTCTCCAAGCCTCGGCAGGAAGTTGGAGTGAGTGGGGCTGCCCCGAAGGAAAAGGGGGCCGAGGGGAAGGGAAAAGCCGAGCCAAGGATGGGAGTCCAGTAACTGTAGGGCAGTAATTCCTAGCTCCCTCCCCCATCTCCACTCTTCTTTAAATCCAGCTCCCTCAGAGAAAACGCGAAAGGGCTGCTGCTCTGCAATCCTATCTGCGCCACAAGAGCCGGAACCAGCTCCGCGAGTGGGAGACAATAGGGACTCCCCTCAGCGAGCCCGGAAGAGAACCCCGAAACTGGACCGCCCCGCCTCGCCTCCAAGCCGCAGAGTCTCCCGAAACCCTAGCTCCCCACCGATCCGGAAGGCCCGACTTGCAAGCGGGCCGCCGCGGGTCCTCTCCCGGCCCGGGCTCCGGACAGCACAGCCCTGCCGCCCCCCACACGGGCCGCCGCGTCCTCCCAGCCCGGCCCGCCGCCCCGTCCACCCCCGGCCCGGCCCGGCCCGAGCACCTCCGCCGCTCCTCCGGCGGACCCCGCCGCGCACCGCGTTCCTCGGTTCCACTCCCCTCCGCCGCCCCCCGCGGCACCCAGCGGCCGCCCGCCCGGCCGCCCGTCCACCCAGGGCCGGGCCTGGGCCTCAGGGCTTCCGCCTCCAAGCGCGCCCGGACGCCCGCCCGCGGGGGGGGGGCTCCCCCGCGACCCCCACGGCCCCGCCGACCCCGACCACACCGCCTCACCCCCACGCCCCGCGGCCGGGGCCCGAGTCCTACCACCGAGGCCACTCCCGCTCCGCGCCCTCGGTCCTTTATTGTTGACTCGAAGCTCCCAAAATGGCGGCGGCTCCTTCCTCCTCGGAAACCTCCGCCCGCCCCCTGGTCGCCGTACCATCAAAACACTGCCCGCGCGCACT
>NW_026592099.1:0-18472 GCF_907164565.1 Psammomys obesus | reverse complement strand
ACCTCGGCCGCGGCCCGCGGTGTCGGCGCCCCCGAAGTCGCCGCCGGGCTGAGCGGGCTCTGCTCCTCCGTCCCCTCCCGCGCCCGCCGTCGTCGCCTCCCTCCCTCCTCCCCAGCCTCTCCGCATGGCGGCGGCCGCGGCTCCTCCTCCTCCACACAAGATGGCGAGAGCCCGGCCGCAGCGGCCGCCGCGGCCTCACGGCTGCCTGCGCGCGGGCGGCCGAGGGTCGGGACGGACCCTTCTCCGACGGGGCCGGGCTCGGGGAACGCGGGGCTGCTCTCGGGACGGACGGACGGACGGGAGGGCTTGCCTGCAGAGCCGAGGACACAGGGCGGCTGGGGAGCGAGTGGTGGCCGGGGACAGCCTCGCCCTCGCCTCTCCGTCCCTCCGAAGCGGGGCTGGCGGGTCGGGGCCCGACGGGACGTCTGCCGGCTCCTGACCCGGGGACGCCCTCGGAGGGCAGCCCGAGGCGGGCTCCGGTCGGGAAGCTGAGCCGGGATGGCCGGGCGGCTGCTGCGGGGCGGGACGCGCGCAAGTGGGGCCGGCGCGATCGGGGAGGCTGCGGGGACAGGCCGCCGGCTGTCCGGGGAAAAGCGGGAGCCGGGAGCGCGCCCTCGGTCGTGGGCAAACCTCCCCCCCCCCCCCACGCCCAGAGTGCAGGCGAGGTGACCTCCTGCCCGCTGTGTCACTTTCTAGAAAGAAGGGCAGACCGCCTCTGCGAGCGAGGACTCACTGTGAAAGTGGGAAGCCGGGAGCTTTGCCTGCCCTTTCACCGAAGATCTGTGCATTTGTTTCTATGGTGTTCAGATCCTAATGTCCTTAACAGAAAAAGCCCTCTTGTTCCAAGGGAAACATTTGGAGATCAAAATCGAGCTGGGCCAAAGGGAAAGTAAAAGCTTGGTCTCACGCAGCTGCGGGGCTGGAAATGCTGACAATGGTCAAACCATATGTGAAAGTAGGACTCCATCCTAGAACACCGACGTTAATGGCCTCTGGACGGTCAACACTTAGTCACAGACTGGCAGCGTCCATATTTTTTGCCGCTGCTTCCAACTTGAGACCAATCAGAGAAAGCCAAATATGCTCTCTAAACCAATGACTGCCTGCTTCTAGCCCTCCTCCTGCTTTCCAGACAGCAACATCCAATCAGAATAAGGCTGAAGCCTTCTTTCCCTCCCCCCCCCCAATTTTTTTTTTTCCCTTCGATTGTAACACTTTCCTAATTATTTTTTCCTTGAGGGCCCAGGTCTTTGACAAGTGCCAGCAGATGCTTGCTGACCCCATTACCATAGCAAGCTCTGAATAAATAGCAGTGTTTAGTCACTTGGTGATTCTGATTCAGTTCCATAGAGCAAAGACTCCCCTTTGTTGTCCTGAGACAGGTTTTTGCCTTGTAGCTCTAGCTAACCTGTAACTCACCCAGCGCTCTTAATTGTTTATATTCATTATTTTAGCTTTTGCATTTCTGAGTTTAAAGCATGTCATCTCCCACCCAGATTTTAAAACAGCTACTCATGGAAGGGAATAGGCCTGTACCTAGTGCTTGCTCACCCTGGAGAGCCGCTAAGTGATCTCAAAGAAGGTATGAGGCCTTGTTTGTCCTGTTTTTTTGTTTTTTGTTTTTTGTTTTTCCTGGGGTTTTGTTTGCCTGTTTGTTTTTGAGACAGTTTATTTGTGTATCCCTGGCTGTCCTGGTTCAGTTTTAATGGTTGAGAGATCCATCCAATTGGATCATAATACTTTTTTTTTCTCCCTAGTTCAAACAGATTCGCATTAAGCTAAACTTCTAGCCCAGATTCTTATTTTTGAGGTGATTTATAATCCATTACTTTCTTTAAAAATACTTTTTTGGGACCAGGCTTCTGTGACACACCCTTAATTCCAGCACTTGGGAGGCAGAGACAGGCAGATCTCTGTGAATTTGAAGCCAGCCAGAGATACAGGGTGAAACCCTATATTTTTTTAAGGGGGGGGGGTTGGACAGATGCTCAGTGGTTAAGAACACTGGCTGCTCTTCCAGTGGTCCTAAGTTCAAGTCCCAGCACCTACACCATGGCTCACAACCATCTCGAACAGGATTGGATATCATACATGGAGGTAGAGCACTCATAAGTAAGGACATCTTAAAAATTATTTCTTTAAAAAGTGGAGGTTTCCCAGTGGGTAAAATGTTTGCCACTAAGCCTGACAATCTCAGTCTGACCTTCAGGACCAGAACTTAATCCTACCAGTTGTCCTTAACCTCACGTCTGTCCACATGAAAAATTAAATGTGATTTTAGAAAACACGAATGAGGGTCTTGAAAGATGGCTCAGAAGTCAGAAGCTACCCTTGAAGAGGACCTGGGTTCAATTCCCAGCACCCATATGACAGTTCACTCCAGTTCTGGTAGGTCTGAAGGTCTTCTGGACCAGGCACATACATACCTTACCATACTGCAGGCAAGACACCCATATACACACAAATGTAACAATAAAAGTGAGGTATTTGCTAATGCACAAAGTATCTTCACATTTATAAAATGTATACTTTTCAGGAAAATGATGTAGAAAGCACTTCTAGAGTAAACAAACTGAAAAGTCCTTTAGCAATAGACAAAGGAGAATGGATGTAGTTTTCAGGGTTTTATTCTCTCTCACCATCCTTAGCCAGCTTAGCTTGCCAGCTGTCTTTGGGCCTCATCAGGTCTCACATGGCATGGCCTGGTCATCACCCAGAGGTCTTGCTAATCATTTTGCCCTTCTGTTTTCCTAAGATTACTGTGCACTACTAGCTTTTGCTTATTTATTAATTTGAGAATAATGTGTGGCTGAGAAAACAGTGAAATCTGGAAACTAGTTGTTTAGGCATACATGCACTTTGGTCTAGTCAGATCAAGAAAAAATTGACACAGTCTTCATGCCAGATGCCTGGGTCCCCTTGGGGACTTTCCAAGTTAGTTCTGGGGCAGTTGCTGAAAAATAACGTTGGACCCTGTTGATCTGCTGGAATGCTGGCATGAGTACGAAGTCCCTACTGTGCCCCAACCCACAACAAGATGCTGTTTCTGAACACTCTTCTCTAAGTGCATAGCAAAGGACCTGAACAGTCATGAAGCATGCCCAGCTCTTGAAAGTAGAACTCATTTTAAAAATGAGACCTGAAAGTGCACACCTTTAATCCCAGCACTCGGGAGGCAGAGGCAGGTGGATCTCTGTTGAGTTTGAGGCCAGCCTGGTCTTCATAGCAAGTTTTAGGAAAATCAAGCTAGACAGAGGGACCCTGACTCAAATAAATAAATAAATAAATAAATAAATAAATAAATAAATAAATAAATAAATAAATAATACTATTTTGCATGTATGCAGGGTGTAGCTGCAGGGTGTAGCTGTTCACAGTGTGGGTGTGGAGGATAGAGGACAACTCTGGACTGAGTCCACTCCGTTTGCCTTCACTTGGGTTCCGGAGATAAATTCTAGTTGCTGGGCTTGCATCCACTGACAGCAAAGTGCCTTTACTCACTGAACCATTTTGCTGGCCCCAGTCTATTTGTTTATTTAGAGACAGGGTCTTACTCTGTAGCTCTAGCTGTCCTAGAACTTGACTCTGCCTTCCTGAGGCTGAGATCAAAGACCTGCTTCACCATGCCCAGCCTCTCCTGAAATAATTCTGTCATACCTTCCGGTTCTTAGAATCTCCCTTTGTTAGATCTTCCCCTCAACTTTTACTTATGCTCAACATTTTCTCCATTGTTCTGTTTGTGTGAATCAGGGTCTTCTGTAGCCGAGGTTGGCCTGTAGCTAACCCTGAATCGATCCCCTTTGATCCTACGGGTTTTTATCTGTTCTAATCCACAAACTGAAGCAATCTCCCCTCCCTCTTTCATGTCCAGCTAATGGTCTCCTGGGACCAGCTCTGCCAGGTGGGAAAAGCCTGCAACTTCTCCCTCTATATTATCACTTCCACACTCACACCCATTATTGCTGCCACTGTCCCAAGCTGGAAGGTTTTTGTTTTGTTCTCGCTCTCTGTCTCCCTCTCTCTGGTTTGGACTACTCCAGGAGCTTTCTAGACTTCCTCTGCCTCTCCCTCCCTAGCCCATTGTGCGCATGAAGGCACAGGAATTTTCCAGTCAGATCATCAGCCAGCCTGAGAGGCCTTAAAATGATTCTCTATTACTGAGAGAATAAAATGAAGTCCCCATCTCTCTTCAAAACCAGAGGCTACAAAAGTGGAGCTGGACCTACTGCTCTGAGTCACTGTTAAGACTATACTTATGATTTAGAAATTATTTATTTACTAGCTTTATTTATTTTATTTGTATATGTTTTGCCTGCACTCATGTCTGTGCACTATTTTCCTGTGCAAGAGCAGCCAGTGTTCTTAACTGTGGAGTCATCTCTCCAGGCTCCCTTTTTTTTCTTTTTCTATTTTGAGGTAAAGTCTTGTTAAGTAGCCCTGACAGTGGTCCCCACTGCGCTGGTCTTCCTGCTCTAGTCTCCTAAGTGCTAGGATCACAGATGTGCACCGCCCTGCTGTCTGGCTTGAATGCGTGCATACATCATCGTATTTAAAGACGTGGCCCTCTCCCTCATTCAGCATTCCGTTCATTTCCAGTGTCGCACTTACTGCTTGTGCCCAGCCCAACTCAAATCCACTTCTCCCGCTGAGCATTGCTGATCCGTTTCACGTGCTCTTCTGCACTCCTACACGGAGCTCTTTTGTTGCTAGGATGCTCCTTGCAGGTTGGCTCTGAGCAGCCTGGATTTTTCCAGGGCAACCGTCAATAGTGCAGCTGTTTATTTTCTACAGTTCCCAGTGTGGACTGGACAATAACTTATATGGCCTACTGTGTTGATAGCCTTGTGCCACGGCTGTCCATAAACATGTGTAATTCTAACCGTGAGGACAGGGACAAAATAATGCTCATCTTTCTTTTGCCAACGACAAATAGTAAGGGGCTTTGTATACATGCAGGAGAAGCTCAGAAAATGAGAAAATGATTAATAGATTAATCAGAAATTTATTAATAGATTAAAATAACTCACTTGAAGAGTCTAACACACAATAAATATGTCTTCTTTTATATTTTGGGGACAGAGTTTCAGTATCAGCTCTGGCTAGCCTGACACTTGCTATATAGACCAGGCTGGCCTTGAACTCAGAGATCTACCCGCCTCTTTCTCCTGAGTGCTGAATTAAATGCATGTGCCGCCATACTCAGTTTGTTATTTTCTTAAAGTTCAACAAATGTTGCTTTCCCTTCTCTCAGATGGCTCCAAACAGCCTGTCTCTCCCAAGCCTTTTGACCGTACTAGGCAATGTTGGACCTGGTCATGCACTAGTGTATTTGCCTTTTCAAGATTGCCTGTGTTTCTTATTCTACATTCAAAGCTTGTGTTTTAAATCTAGACATTGTGTCTTGCAATTCTTTATTTCACATAGCAGACCATCCCTTTATGTTTTGTTCTGAGACAGGGTCTTATTCTGTAGCCCAGGCTGGGTTCAAGTTCATGGTGTCTTTCCTGGGCCTTGCTAGTGCTGGGATCACAGGCAGGTACCACCATGGGCTGCACAGGTTCTTATTTGTCAGTTGGTTCATAGAGAGATTCTCAACAGTCATTGACTGATTACTCTGCAGGAAGAAGGGAAATGATGAAGGTGGACTCTGGCTAGGTGCTGCAGTCATTTCTCTACTTGAAAACACATTTTGGTGCTGTGTTCCAGCGCCAAAAGTAGGCGCTTCAGTGGTTACACTGCTACCTCTGGCAGTAACCAAAACACAGGTGTGAATGATGAAGCAATCTTTTGTCAGAACAGTGTCTTCTGGAAGAGCAGGAAGAATCGTTATGGAGTAGTAAGACTTCCCAAAGCCTGTCTGCTCCTCTGTGCAGTGAAGGGGACACACATGCTTCTGGGGGTGGTGTGCAAGAAAAGTAAATGAGAAAAGCACCTGACATGCTTAGCCAGGGCCGGACTCATCGCTTGCTGCAACAGGCAATGGCCACTTTGACTGTGGGCCATCTAGGTGGCTCCAGAGCTGTTTTGATGTTAAAGGTGAAGCTACCTTTTGCAATGCAATTCTCTCTCTTTCTCTCTCTCTCTCTCTCTCTCTCTCTCTCTCTCAGTTTTTCAAGACAGGATTTCTCAGTGTAGCCTTGGCTATCCTGGACTCACTTTGTAAACAAAGCTGGCCTCAAATTCACAGAGATCCAACTGCCTCTGTCTCCCAGAGTGCTGGAATTAAAGGCATGCACTACCATGCCCACCTAAATTCTCAATTTTTTTAAGTTAAATCTTGTTTCTAGAATCAACAAGCTGAATTATTTACTTACTCGTTCAAGCATGCATGCTTTTGTCATTCACTCATCAGTCACTTAAACAAGTCTTACTGTATTTCTAATAATGTGTGTGTGTGTGTGTGTGTGTGCATGTGCCCCCAGAGACTAGAGGTGTCAGAAATCTTTAGACGGTTACAAAACATCTGAGGTGAGGTGCTCTTACATGCTCTTAACCACTGAGCCATCTCATCCAAAAATTGTGTGGCCTCTGCCCTGCATACAATAAACGCTGGTAAATGTCACTGAATGATGCTAGCAAGAGGGGCTCTGTAAGTGAAGACACTTTGCCACCAAGCCTGATGACCTGACGACCTGAGTTCGATCCCAGGATCCACATATAAAAGGAGAGAACTGACTCTTAAAAGTTGTCCTCTGACCCCAACATGCATCCCATGGCACACATACATACACAAACACACATAAAAGGAAATCAAATGCTATTGTGTGAATAATAAAGCAATATGAAGCATCTGGGGGAAATGAAGACCTGGGAGCCATATATGTATGCCTTCACATGGGCATAAAGTGCCCTATGGCTAAGATCAGGTCATCCAGCCAGATGTTTAAGGCGTAAATTTTGCCATGTGAATGGTTTGGAAAAAAACGAAAAACACGCCATTCTTTTAAGCCTTGAGATCTGTGACCTCCTCCAAGCACATGGATGCCCCCAGCCCAAAGGAAAAAACAAGGTGTTAGAATTCTGTTTCTCAGTTTCCTTCCCTCACATCTACACCAGCCTCCCGTAGAATCTAGCCTGACCTCTTTCTCTGATATCTCTTTTTTTCAAGGGCACAAGCAGGAATTAATCACTCTCACCCTTGTGGCACCAGTGAGCAAATTTCTATTACATGGGATCCAGGGTAAATCTCTCTGTATTTGCCCTCCACGAGGACTGGCTCCCTCTATGTCTTAGGCTTTTTGCGTCCAACAGCATGAACATGCCCTGGCGTTTGCTGGGTGTTCTGAGCATGTCTACTTAAGGGGCTTTGGAATCAACTACTCATTCCTTCCCATTAGTCTCCTGGAGCATTACATCTGTTGGGTTTCATCTCTAAAATAGTTCGGGGGGGGACTTTGGGTGGTGGGTAGAGAGATGGTTCAGAAGTTCAGAGCACTGTCTGCTCTTGCAGAGGACTTGGGTACAATTCCCAGCATCCACATGGCAGGGAAACCCACAATCACCCCAAATTCCAGTTCGAGGGGAGCTACAACTTCAGTCCTCCACAGACACCAGGCATACACACAGTGCACAGACATACAGGCAGATTAAAACAACAACAACAACCAAAAGCCATGAGTCCACCCAGTACCTCTCACCTAGTTGTCCTCACATTCATCCCGACAGAATTGCCCTTGCGGACCTGTTTACTGCTGTGGTGTTCTAACGAAGGCTTCCTCATGACCCTTTTGCCTCCCTCCCACAGATGGTCCTGGGTGGTTTACAGCTAAGCTGTCTCACCTGGGACCTTTGCCCTGTTGTCCTTCCCTGGAGAGAAAGCCCCTCCTCACTCCTTGGTCTGTGGGCTTCCAAGTAAATCTCATTCTTTCAAGAAGCAGACTCCAGACGTCACCCTGCTGTGTCTCATGAGATTTGGTGTCTCTAATCATCATCAAAAGCTCAAGTTAATTTATTTCTTCATTTGCAGACTTGCTTGTCGTTTGTCTCCCCCGGGAGAATAAGCAACAGGAAAGCAAAGACTAAGAATATTATGTCCCATCTAGGTGGTGGTAGCACAGGCTTTTAATCCCAGCACTTGGGAGGCAGAGGCAGGTGGATCTCTGAGTTAGAGGCCAGCCTCGTCTACAGAGTGAGTTCCAGGACAGTCAGGGCTACACAGAAAAACCCTGTCTCAAAAAACAAACAAAAAATTACAACCAAGTGTCTAAAATGTTTGGTTTACAAGGACTCTACCCCTGCCTACCTTAACTTGCAAACTGTTTAGCTTCTCTGATTTATTCATTTTTTCATTTATTTGCTTGTTTATTTTTATTTTATTTTTGAGACAGGGTCTTACTATGTTGCCCGGCCTGGAACTTGCCATTTAGACCAGACTGACCTCAAACTCACAGAGCTCCACCTGCCTCTGCCACCCAGGTACTGGGATTTAAAGCTGTACCACTTAGTTATTCCCTGGCTTAATCTTTTTATTTTAACTTGCAAATAGTCTGACTTCCTAGACTGAAGAGATGCCTCAGTAGACCTTGTCTCTCCCACTGCCTACACCCCAGCTTCTGCCCTATTCATTCCTCCCCAACTGCCATGGGGAGCAGATTCTGTCTAGACGTCTTCCATAAAACATACCCACAGGGAGCAGGGCCTACAGTGACTCCGCTGTTAATCCAGGGGCAGGCGACCCTGTTCTTGTCGTTTCCTGAATTTTGTTCTGTACAACACAGTCCCCTGAGCTGCTCTGGTAAAAATGAAGTGTGTCTGGGTTCGTCCTCCTCTTGCACGCTTCTTGGGTTGTAGGCAGCGCTCCACCACTGAGCTGTGTGTATGGCTCAAAGCCCTGATTACTGCTCTGTGTGTGGGGTGGGGAGGGGTGTGCAATGTGTATGTGCGGGCACTGACCCCTGCCTGGGCATGCTGTTGTATATACCCTCTGCACGTATGTTGTATAAGTCATCTCTCTATTATTTACGTCTCATGCAACGTAAATGACATGTGATCAAGTGTCATATTCTCTTGTTTAGGCAATGATAATGAGAGAAAAGGTCCGTAGGTGTTGAGTCCCCATGCAATTGCTCTTTCTTTTTTCTTTTATATTTATTTTATTTTATTTTATTTTTTTGGTCTTTTTGTTATTTTGTCTTTATTTATTTTATTTTATTTTATTTTATTTTATTTTATTTTATTTGCAATTGCTCTTTCAAATATGCTTAACTTCACATAGTTGGCCCCAAAGATATGAAACCCACAGTTGCAGAAGGCCAACTGTTTTGAATGAATGGCCAATGGTTTGGGAGGCAGGTGCTCAGAGAAGAAAAGAGCTGCAGTAAAGTACCCAGACAAAATGCAAGACACCCAGTTCAACTAGAATTGCATATAAATAATGGGTTTTTTTCCCCAGCATGAATATGTTTCAAATGTTGAGTTATGGGATTTAGGGATATAGCTCGATGATAGAACACTTGCCTGGCACGTGTAAGGCCAAAGGTTCCATTCCCAGCACAGAAAAAAAAATTAAATTGTACCAAATGGAGATGTACTTGAAATGATTTGTTGTTTGAGTGTATGTGCATCACATGCATGCAGTGACCTCGGAGGCCGGGAGAGGGTGCTAGATTTTCTGGAGCTAGAGCTATCGATGGTCGCCAGTCACCTGACAGGAATCACGGGAGTCACACCCAACACTCACACTCAAGCCAACCGTCCCAACCATATTTGCAATTTTGATTTAACTGGTCTTCTATATTTTTATTTGCTAAATCCAAAAGCCCGGCCTAGGGAGAAGCTGTGAGAGACCAGTTGGATACTGCCCCACCTTTGAGCCTTATGAACGGGTATAAGAGAATACAAGGTCTTGTCAGAGGACCGGGACGGGCCAGGTCCACCCTGACGTGCAGAAAAGAGCAATGGTTGTTTCCTGAGCCACATTAAATAAGGAGGGCAGTCATAACACAAACAGTTGAAAGTACAGGAGGCATCGCCACAGAAACTCACATTTCCATCCACCACAAATTTAAATGGTTTGGGACAAGTTGCTTTATATTTGTAGGACCATTTCCACACACAAAAGATTATTATAACAACAGATTGCAGCAGTAACTTTTGCATCTCTTAAGGTGCATTTCTTGCACGTTAAGGCAAGAAAAGTTTGTGTTGGCTCATGATTTCAGCGGGATTTCAGTCCATCCTGGCAGGAAAAGTCTGGCAGGGTTCATGGGGGTAAGAGCATTGGGCTGATGTTCCCATGAGGATCAGGAAACAGGAAGTACAGGTGGAAGCAGGGAATACAGGCAGGACACTCAGAGGCCCATCGTTGGGGGTCTAGTCTATCATTCAGATATCACCTTCTAAAGGCTGCAAGACCTTCAACACAGCCGCAAGCTGGTGACTGAGTGTTAGAACCACAGGCCTATAGGGGACATTTTGGGGTCAAACTGTGACAAATATCTAGTTGTGCAGTTAGTGCCAAGCTGGAAGGAGACACTGTATAGAAAGTTCATGTCTGGGCCAGACCCACCAAACGCTGCTTAAACAATGCATTTATTAGTAATGGCAGCGGTGGCGGCAGCAGCGGCAGTGGCAGCAGTGGTCCTCCTCTTAACTCTATTTTATTTGGGATGTTTAGGCCTCTGTCTCCCTTCCACCAACCCCCAACCTTGAGTAGGAGAGAGCAAAGGTTAGTGGGGAGGGGGGCTGGGACCCCTTTACTTCTCCTGGCTATTTAGGGTCACTGGGTGCTTTTAGGGCTCAATATACCAATCTCCTTCAACTGCAGACGCAGCCAGCAGGCTCCTCCACGAGGCGGAGCCCCAAGCGTTTCTGTCCATCTGTCTGCTCCAAACCGCCACCCCATCTCTGGTCTCTCCAAACTGCTCCACGGCACACACCAACACCAAACACCACTCCAGAACACGACCACCCAGTCTCTCTCATTGTTTTTAAAGATTGATTTATTGGTTGATTGATTGATTCATTCATTTTTTTTTAAAAGATTGATTGATTGGTTGATTGATTGATTCAGTGTTCGGCCTACATGCGTGCCTGCAGGCCAGAAGAGGGCACTGGATCTCATTATAGATGGTTGTGAGCCACCATGTGGTTGCTGGGAATTGAACTCAGGGACCTCTGGAAGAGTGTTCTTAACCTCTGAGCCATCTCTCCAGCTCTCCCCTACCCCAACTTGGTCTCTTTCTCAGCCTCATATTTTTTACTCTCAGAATCCTAGACCACGCCCCTCTCCATGTGGCATGTGGAAGGCTGTGACCAGCTGGCGAACATCACACCCTGCACGAGACAATTAACAGGTGTGGACAAACTAAAGCCCAACTAAAATCCCACGCTTGGAATTAAAACAAAAACATATTTACATAACATACAAAGAACCTAAAACTTCCATTACAATTACTATTATTATTATTATTATTTTTTTTTTTTGAGACAGGGTTTCTCCATGTGTAGTCCTGGCTGTCCTGGAATCACTCTGTAAGCCAGGCTGGCCTTGAACTCACAGAGATCCACCTGCCTCTGCCTCCCAAGTGCTGGGATTAAAGGCATGCACAGCCACCGCCTGGCACATTTATTAATTTTTTTTTTAAATCAACCAAAGTTGAATGTGGTGCTGATTCTTATAACCCCAGCATTTGGGAGGCTGACGCAGAAGTATCCTGAGTTCAATGCCAGCCTGGGCTACCTAGTGAGTTTCAGGATAGCCTGGGCTATAGAGTGAAAAATGTATCTCAAAATTAATAATCATAAAGATGAGCAGTAATCAAATATTTGCTATTGTATAGTACATATTTTTATTGTTTTGTTTGTTTTTTTTTTTTAATTTTGAGACAGTGGATTTAAATTGCAATGTAGTTCTGCTTAGCCTGGAACTTGTTATGTAAACCAGGCTAACTTCAAACTTGTAGTGATCCTCCTGCCTCTGCCTCCTGCATGGTGGAATTATATCTGTGCGTTAGCATACTGGCTATAATACCAAGGAAATAAAGGACCCCTAGAGGTACACAATGAATGGCTTCCAAGAGAAAATTAAATTTACACTGAGACCTGTAAGATGAATCAGTAGAAGCCGAGAAATAAGAAAGGGATAAGAATAGGATATAGAAAACCCACAAAATGGAGTTTGACAGAGTTGATGTGAAGTGGTTCAGGTTGGATGGGGAATAGAGTCATCGGGAAAGAAGCTGAAGAGAGGGAGGCAGGGCCTTGTGAGTCAACTAAGGAGTCTCATCTTTATCCAGTGGCTACAGAAAGTCATTAAAGCAGGTGGCCAAACTCAGGTGCCAAACTCAGGGACAAGGCAGGTGACAAATAGGAATATATTATAAGGGGTCATGATGTAAGACCTGGGAGTTCAAGATCTCGCCCTTCCCAGAAACTCCCCCAGACCACGGACTCGTTGCAAAAGCAAGAGGTTTATTAACCATTGCGCAATGAGGTCACCCCTGCCCGTCAGCAAAGAGTGGCACCGGGAGACAAAGGCCTTTAGGTTTTTAAAAGAAAAATTGTGGGAAATTTGAAGTTGCAGTTTTGGCAATTTAGGATTGGATGAGGAAGCTATAAAGTAAGATAATTGGTTAGTCTTAAGTGCTCAAGCTTGGCCAGTCCTGCCAAGTGTGGATGCAGCTGCAATTTAAGGTAGGGGTGGTTAGCTCATCCTTGAAGCTTAGGGCTGCAGACTTTTGGCTGGAGGTCAAAAGCTACTCAGAAGAAGTCTGGGTTCATTGCTAAGAAACACTATTTTGAAGACAAGGGTCTAGTCGTTCTTTTTGCTGAGTGAAGGTCATTGCTTGCTTGCTTTTTTTTTTTTTTCTATCTGTCCTCACAGATAGGGTCACATTTCTCCATTCTCTGGAAAGGTACTAAGAGGCTTTAGCTTAACCTGAACCTAAAACTCAAAACTACAGGCTTTAGAAGACATACAGGTTACAAAGTTAGTCTAACCCTTTCAATGGGAACACCAAGACTTCAAGAGCATATGGTTCCTGAAAAGCTGCCAGTTGCAAGTATTAAACCTTTCCCCTAGGGACTGGAGAGATGGCTCAGTGGTTAAGAGCACTGACTGCCCTTCCAGAGGTCCTGAGTTCAAATCCCAGCAACCACATGGCTGCACAACCATCTATAATGTGATCTGATGCCCCCTTCTGGCATAAAGATGTACATGCAGATGGAGCACTCATATACAATAAATAAATAAATCTTAAACAAACAAACAAAAGACTTTTACCCTAGAAAAGGGTGTCAGCAGTGGAGTGGCATGTGTCCTGTGACACTATTGCTGGGGAGATGTGAACAAACAACTATTTACACAGATAGGGAGCAGATAACAGATCCAAGGAAGGATAGCACCAAATCCGGTGAACCAATTACTTTTTCTTGGGGTTACTAGTAGGAATATGGGGAAGGGGTTACTTACAATAATAGGGATGACTCGGGCAGCTGTATCATCAAAAGTCCACCCCAGCAAGGGTGATGGCTCACAAAAGATGGAAGGAATGCTGAAGCTAACTGCACCACTAACAGACAGCTCAGACGGGTCAAAGAGTCTCTTTCAGTTAATTCAGTTGGTCCAAGCCTCTTCCAGGCAGCTCAGCTGGTGTCCACCTCCCCAGCAGTACTGACCATCATATAATCTTGGGAAGAGAGAATCCTAGTGCTTCTGTCAGTTTCAGGGACTCCCTGAGGCTTCTGAGTTGTTTACTTCCTCAATCTTAATGTGCCTCCCTTCAGAATTTCCCGTAGTCTTTAGAGCTTGGAGAGTCTTACCTAGTTTCTTCAAAGGAAATTGCTGCACAATGTATTTGTATTTTAGAACAAGACATTGGAACACATAGGTATGAGGTCTAAATCAGAGGCAGAAAAACCAGAAGCTATCCCAGTGAGAAAGGAACGTGTGAGCTAGGATCAAATAGGACAAAAGAAAAGTAGCTGTTTGTAAAGATGTTTGGGAGGAAGATAGTAGCTCTTGTAGATAAATTCAGTGTGAGGCTAAGGGAGGCTAAGTAAGAGATGACTTGATTCTGCAGGGCAGATTCAGTTGCATGCATTGAAACATAACAAGGTCCATGGTAGGAAGAACAAAGGGGGAGAAAACACAGAGAAGTAAAAGATGAGGGGTAAAAATGGCATAGGAGGGACTGGGGAGATGGCTTGGTGGATAAGAGTGCTTGTTGTGAAGGCAAGACCTGAGTTGAACTGTCAAGCACACATGCAAAACACAGACATGGTCACATGCACCTGTAACGTCAAGGTTTGGAGTGGTGATGGCAGAAACCAGTGTCCTAGTGTTGCCAGTGAGCCCAGAAGAAATGGCAAACTTCCAGCCCAGTGAGAGAGAGACCCTGTCTCAAAACAAAATCAATCAACCAACCAACCAACCAAACAGACAAAAACAAAGGTGGGGAGCAATAGAGGAGACCCTGAAAGCATTCTTCCGGCCTCTACGTGTGTGTGTGTGTTTGTGTGTGTGGTGTGTGTGTTTGTGTGTGGTGTGTGTGTGTAGATGCACACAAGCATGCATGGCTCCACATACAAATTTGTTAAAACCTTTTTTTTTTTTATTTAAAGAGCATATAATCAAATACCAAAACGTAATCAAAATAATTACATTTTGGCATTTGTTCCTGGATTCTGGGAAGAGGGTGGGGTGGGACATGGAGGTCATTAAAAGCCTGACACTCACTCTGCAGTTGGAAAGCCACACAAAATTAGACATGTGCCTAATTCCCATTCCTTCCCAAAACCTCACTAAGGTGACAGAAAAGAGACTTTTCAAGAGTCTGAGGAAGGCAAGGAGCCCCAGCCACCCCAGCAGCAAGGCGGAGGCCAGCTGGCAGCACCGCAGGGTCTATCACAACAAAACAAAACCAAAAAGCAGGCAGAAAGGGTGGGAGAGGGGACAAAAACTGACGGGAGTTAGCACAGTTGGGAATTGTACACACTTGGCTGCTAGAGGGAAAACCAACAAGCAAACTTATTTTCACCAAAGAACTTCCCAAAGGCTTCTGACATTTTCATAGGTACTTCTGAAAGCTGGGGTAAGAGAAAGGGTTTGGGGTGAAAAAAAAGTGTCTTGGCCAAGGAATGCCACTACAATCACTCCTCACAACAGGACCTTATGTAACAGGAGGAAAGCAAAAGGCTGCCTCTGGATGGGATGGAAGTGAGAGAGAGAGAGAGAGAGAGAGAGAGACTGGGTTGTGATGGTGGGTTTTTACTGGCGATGGAGGATGTGCACAGGGAAAATATGTGAGGGTGGAAAAGAGGCACATTAGTGACTGGGGTTGGGGATTGGCGCTGAGTCCATGAAGGAGGACAGGAATGTGGTAGGGTCATAGGTGACTAACAGTGAGCAGAAATGACTGATGGGAGACTGGATGTAGGTGGATCTCTGTGAGTTTGAGGCCATCCTGGTTTACATAGTTCCAGGACAGCCAGAGCTACATAATAGAGAGATCCTGTCTCAAAAAGAAAAGAAAATTCAGTTTATCATATGCCACTCTGGTATATACTTGTAATAACCATGCTTTGGAGGCAAAAGCAGGATGATCAAGAGTTCCAGGACAGCCTCAACTCCATAGTGAACTTGGGACTAGCCTGAGCTATGTGAGAACCTGTCTCAAAAACAAACAAACAAACAAAAATAAAAAAATAAGAAAGTCAGCAGGTGACCTGCCTTTAATCCCAGCACTTGGGAGGCAGAGGCAAGTTTATCTGTGAGTTTGAAGCCAGCCTGGTCCACAGATCTAGTTCTAGGACAGCCAGGGCTACACACACACACACACACACACACACACACACACACACACACACACACTATCTTGAAAAAACAAACAAACAAACAAAAAAGAAAAGAAATTTGGGTTACTATGAAATTACACTGTAGGATTAAAAAGCCCAAGTTTACTTCCAGGTTTTGAAAACCCATCAGTCCCTGAGCTCAAAAACCTACCAATCCTGCCAGGCTCGGTGGTGCACGCCTGTATTCCCAGCACATGGGAGGCAGAGGTGGGTAGAGCTCTGTGAATTTGAGGCCAGCCTGGTCTACAAAGCAAGACCAGGACAGCCAAGGCTACACAGAGAAACCCTGTATTGAAAAAAACAAAAAAATAAAAATAAAAAAAAAAAACACCCTACCAATCACTGAGATCGAAAAATTTGCCAATCCCTGAGCTTGCCAGGATATCAGACCACAAAATCCCAGCCACCTGGAAAGCTCCTTCCACCCAAGAAACCCTATACAAAGCCTGCCTTCTGCTCAGTCCTTCGCTACGTCTTGCCTGAGCAGAGGCAGTGCCCTCTGTCTTTCCCGATAAACCCCTTGTGTGAAGTTTGTCATGCAGTGTGATTTTGTGGTATTGGCTCCCGACTTCCAGAATACCATTCCCTTTAGAGTGACACTTGCACCGGGAAAACCTTTCTCTTCAGAGCTGCCACTCCGAAGAGAAAGCTGTCGCTCTTGCTTTGTTGCTATCTCCAGAGAAAGATGGAGGTCTAGTTTCTGGCCTCAGGTGGAAATGACAAGACCTAAACCTGCTGCCTCTGGACATTTCCAAAGGTAACAACATAGCCTGGTCAAATGAAAGCCCCCAAATAATAAACAGCTCTTCCCAAACATGCTATACACAGAGAGACAGCAGAGGATCAGCAGGCTCCAGAATATCATACGAAGGAACACCAAATAGGAAGACAGAAAAAAAAAAAATGCTTACAACAACAGCAAGCAAAAGCCTACTTCCTGCCTGTCTTCCTTCTCTTTTCTCCCTCTGCTGATTTTGTCCAAAAGTCTAAAGCAAAGCAGACACTCATGTGGGGGTTAAGAGGAGCAGGAAGGGCTAGAAGGGCTTCTGGGACTGAGTGGGAGAAGGAGGAGCAGTGGGGACGTCAGGAGTGGCTATCGAAATAAGGCACACAGGCAAATGGGCATGGGCATACGCCCAGATAAAGAAATGAGTGCAATAAAGATCTACAGTCATCTGCTGAAAACAGTCCGCATTAACAGCGGGCCAAAGCCTCGATTCCAAGCTGTTCCCGCCCTGCCCCCGGTACGGAGCTTGCATCGGCTCGCTAGAAAACTCAAACTGAGGGGTGCCGTACAAAGAGACCGGCCTGTAGAGACAAGCAAACAGAACCCCTCCAAACTGTCAAGATCATGAAAGTGAAGGAAAGCCTACAGCAGTTTCCAAAGTGAAAGAAATAAAATTCATCAGAGTAAAATGTTATAAAAGTTGATACTGTAACTAGAATGGATAATGTACTAAAAACACTGTCCTGTTACTGTCTGGCGAGCAAAGAGTCCATCAGGAAAGGATGGTTATCAGAGCGTCCTTGGACCCACTTGTGGGAGCCACTAACATGGTCTCGGTGACGCGGCAAGCTTAGTCAGACTTTCCTACACTGTTACCTTTGCCCTAAGTGTGTCACCGAAGCTGAGTGATCAAATTTGGCTCAGCTGTGCCTCTGCATGCAGCCAACTGCAGCACAACTGTGTTGCTTCACCTTCCATCGCTCTGACAGATCCCCGAGGAAAAGAACTTACATGGGAAACACTTTGGTTCATGGGTTCAGAGGTTTGGGCCCATAGTCTCTTGGTCCCATCACCGCGAGAGGAAGGGAACAAAAGATAGAATTCACAGAGGCAGGTTGATCTCTATGAAACTCTGTCTCAAAAAACAAAACAAAAATCAGGCCTCACCAGGTGGTAGTGGCACATAGCTTTGGTCCTAGCACTCAGGAGGCAGAGGCAGGTGAACCTCTGTGAGTTCGAGGCCAACATGTTCTACAGAGTGAGTTCCAGGACAGTCAGGGCTACACAGAGGAACCCTGTCTCGAAAATGGAAAAAAAAAAAAACAACTCAGGGCCTCAAGAAAGCAAACAAAAATGACACCAATGACAGAAAAAAAAAAAAAGTTAGGAATGTGAGGAGGAAACTTGTAGGGAGGATGGGGTAAGAGGAGCGGGAAGGAGATTGGGGAACTACAATGATCACGTTGCTCAGGAGGAAACCTCAACTGAGAGAATGACTCCATAGGATTGGGCTGTAGGCAAGCCTGTGTGGCATTTTTAAGTTAGTGACGGATGGGGAGGGCCCAGGCCATTGTGGGTGGTGCCATCCCTGGGCTGGTGGTCCTGGGTTCTCTAAGAGAGCAGGCTGAGCAAGCTATGGGGAGTAAGAAGTTAAAAGCTCCCTTCCTTGGCCTCTGCATCAGCTCCTGCCTCCAGGTTCCCTCCCTGTTGGAGTTCCTGTCCTGGCTGCCTTCAATGATGAACAGTGGTGTGGAAGTGTAAGCCAAGTAAACACTTTCCTCCCCAAATTCTTTTTTGGTCATGATGCTTCCTTGCAGCAATAGAAACCCTATCTAAGACATATCTGTATAAAATTGTCAAAGAACAAAATTAATAAAGGTGGGTTTTAAAATTACATTTTATTTGTGTGTGTGTGTGTGTGTGTGTGTGTGTGTGTGTACACATGAGCGA
>NW_026592098.1:0-4092 GCF_907164565.1 Psammomys obesus | reverse complement strand
TGGGGTGCTGCTGTAGGGCATTTGGCCGGGAGGCCGCCTGTAGTCTCGGCTGTGTCGTCTGCAGGTGTGCGTTCTCCGTGGCAGGCTGCACCTTGAGCTCTTGACCATTTGATAAACTGGTTTATATTTTACTTTTTAATCTTGTATATGTTTGCGGTTCTGCCCTCTTGGAGACTGGGGTGGCCGTTTTGTAGAACATGACGATGTGCCTAAACACATGCTGCCTCTGTGAACATCAGGGAAACTAGTAGTTTAGTAAGGACTCCTATGCCCCTGTGCTAATTTTGTTCATATGTAAAATCTGGCAAAGTATGTGTGTGCGGCGGTGGTGGTGGGAGTTTGGAGGTGTCAGCCTTCATTGGGAGCCCAGGATTTCACTCAAAGGCCTTTTTGGTTCCCTAGGTTGGGGCAGTTCATCTTGCAAGTCTGCCTTTGAAGTGTTGCCATGTGTGTACAAAGTTGGTGTGTTTTGTGCTCATTTTTACAGCTATAGGAGATTAAAATGTTCATTTTATGTTAATTTTTATAACCAGAAGGGTTTTTTGTATTTTACAATTTTTTAGCTAAAAGCACATTTCATTCTTGTGTGTGGTAAAACAGGCCCATGTTTTATGAAGTTGTGCATTCAATCAAGCTGTGTGGAGAGCCGCGGAGCTTGCATATTCTTTTAAAGAGGTTAGCCTTGGCTGGTCTGTTTATGGTAGCCTGTCTTGCAAATAGACTTTGGGCTGCATGCCCTCTTTATAGCCTTGGGTTCATGCCAAAAGGGTCTTAGCATTGGACTGCGGGCCAGTGGGGCCCTTCCTTGCTGCCTCTGGCCGTGGAGATGCAGGGAGCATGTTCAGTGCACCGAGTGGTCAGTAATCCGTGTCAGCTGGGGCTGCTGGAAGAACATCCAGGGGAGTTACTGTGCCTGCAAACTTAGAATGGCCACCATGGCAAAGGGTCATCCTCCGAAGTGACCGCACTTGCACCTCCGTGAAAACCTGCCACTTCTCCACTTCTCTTCTACACGGTCCAAGCTTCTTGTCACTAACATAGATGCTACAGATGCAGGATCTCAGTTGCACTGAGCTCCATGGGAAGGTGCTGTCTTCTCTCTCAGAGGGAGCCATTGTGAGTGCATGGTTATGCTTCAACCCTGCTTACCTTTCCCACACAGAGTTTTTGTGCCGCCTTGCACCAAGAGCTCAAAGAATACTACAGGCTCCTCTCTGTTCTGCACTCCCAGGTAAGACCTTCCCCTGTAATTCCTTCACATCCTCAAGAGTTAGAAAACTGTAGGGTGGCTTCTGTTACTTCATACATATACAGCAATAATCACTTCCGTAGTACAAGGTTTGCTCATTGCATCCTAGAGCCAAGTAATTCCTCATTTCAGGGTCCTGTCTACCATATGAAGACTACGTGTACATAGCCTAAAAGCGCTGTAGTTTTAAAAAAAATGACCTTTGACCTTATTGTTAGCATAGCTGTGGCCTTGTTTTCACTTTGTGTGGGTTAAGGGGTGATGGCTTGTGCTCACTCATTTCTACTTAACCTTTCCCTGTTGTTTTTTAGCTCCAGCTAGAAGATGATCAGGGTGTGAATTTGGGACTAGAGAGTAGCCTCACACTGCGGCGCCTCCTGGTTTGGACATATGACCCCAAAATAAGATTAAAGACCCTTGCTGCGCTGGTAGATCACTGCCAAGGTCTTCTGAGTTCCTCTTTTGTGGTTCTAGATATACTTGAGTGCAAAACTTGTTTTTAGGTAGGGTCTGTGATTCCACTCTGCTTGAGGGCAAAATCAGTAAGCATAGAAAATAGGCCCACAGGATAGTGACTTGGGGCTAGTGCAGCCTGCATAGCCCGAGACTCAGGCGCCACGAGGTGAAGCTGGGATGGACGCTGCTCTATGGGCTGCATGCCAGAGCCCTACGTGTGCCTACCTGCACGCGGGCTGCCCTCGAAGCTTTCCTCGCCTTCTCATGCTCTGGGTGGCCAAGTTCACCACATACTCTCCAGGGCTAGCCTCCCTCACTTCCTGCAGTTCTGTGAAACAGAATGAACCGAATAGACAACTCCCCATTTCTTCTGATACCAAACCTCCCCCACCTTGGTCCCTGCCAGCTCTGTCACCGCTCTGGGTCCTGCACCTTTCAGTAGGTAGTCGGCCAGTGAAGTCCTGCGGCTGTCTTGCAGCAGTCATGTCTGCACTATGTGGTCTGTGGCAGGTCTTGCTGTAAGACCTGTTTCTGGATTCCTAGGTGTCCCACCATCCCCACTGCTTGCACATCAGTGAAGTCTGTGTAAAACGAGAGGCCACGGAGGACCCTTAGATTCTGACACACTGACGGCTCCTGTGCTGGCATTGCTAGAGCCCACTTGTGACACTCCTGTGCCTTCCTTAGGGTCCTACTGGTCCCTGGCTGCTGAGTAGTGCCACACTGCACTACTGCACTGCCCTTGCCTTGTGTGCCACACCCCAGGTCTTGTCACGGTTGTTCTGGACCCTTTGCTTTTCATGGACACTTAGGTGTGAGTCTAAAGTCTCCAGAACAGCTTGGAAGTCTGAAGAACAGGTTGGCTGACCCTGCTTGAGTGTGTGTACAGCCAGGGACTGAATCTTAATGCCCGGGCCTTGCTGCACAGCATGCTGCTGCTAAGTACAAGAGCTCCTTACTGACTGGAGAAGCAGAGGCCTGGTATCTGTCACTTGGCTGTCTTTCTTAGTAATTTTTTGTGCCATGAATTCAAATTTCTCCATTTCTGTGTGCTTTTTCCTCGTTTCCCCTAGGGCGGAAAGGGGGTGAGCTGGCCTCTGCTGTCCATGCCTACACGAAGACAGGAGACCCCTACATGAAGTCCCTGGTGCAGCACATTTTGAGCTTAGTGTCCCACCCCATCCTGAGCTTCCTCTACCGGTGGATATACGATGGAGAGCTGGAGGACACTTACCATGAAGTGAGTGCTGAGGCTTTCGGGCTAAGGGGCATGGGTCCCGCCTCCTCCAGACTGCTGTATCGCAGCTGGTGCTCTCAGCAGCGCTGTGCCTGCACCTCATTTGAAGGCTGTGCACTTCTGGCACAGTGCTAGTTTGTGATCAGCACAGTTATGTTCTTAGTGGGAACTGCTCTCCCACTTTCAGTGCTGTTAGCTCAGCAAGGGGAGTGAGCGTGTCCAGGCTCAGTGGCTGACTGATGGCAGAGCGCCCCCTGGGGACTAGTAACACAGGAGGATAGTTGTCTCTTCATGTGGTTATTTTATAACCTGGGTCAGCCTGGTGCTGATGATTTGAGTGAAGCAAGCTATTGCAGTTGTGTTTATTATTATTAGTTAGGGGCGATGCAATATGCATGCTCCTAAAAATCTCTGACACGCAGAGCTGTGCAACCAAAATTAGAGGACTTTGTGTGGTTGGGGAAGAGGGCTAGGGACAAAACACTCAAAAGCATCGTCAGGAGCATAAAGGAATGGAAAGATAGAAACCTGATAGACATTGTATCATATAGTCACACATGCCAAGAGGTTAAGAAATACATAGACGCCACACTAAACTCAGCATTTATGGCAAAAACTCTGATGTTTGCGATGGAAGTGGGTAGAGGAAAGGTACTTTTTGGTGAGGGAGATGAGGTTGAACCCAGGTCACATGCTTGCTAGACAAATGCTCCCCCAGTAACCTGTATCCCCGGGCTTCTTTCTGGATCTCTGAAGTGTGCAGTGCAAGCTTGTTCATCATGGTTCTCAGACACTGACTCACTGTGGTGTGCACACGGTACATCTGGTGTTCTTTGGAAGATACCTGGTTGCTTGGAATATGAGCAAGACTTTAAGGCTTGATTTGTTATGCACGCATGCGGGTGCTCTCGTGTGTAGCTCAGGTATTGATCTTCAGACTTCCACCTTCACTTTCTGAGACAGGGTCTCATTGACCTGGACCTTGCTGAACAAACTAGGCTGGTTCCCCAGCATGCCCCAGAAATCTGCCTGTCTTTCTCTCCAATACTGAGATTACAAGTACAAGTCACTATACCCAGGGCTTTTGTTGTTTGTTTGTTTGTTTTTTTTTTAAGATATATTTATTGGGGCTGGAAAAGTGGCTCAGTGG
>NW_026592097.1:0-8932 GCF_907164565.1 Psammomys obesus | reverse complement strand
TATGCCCAGATAAGTAGTCATTCCATCTTTTTTATTTAAAAAAAAAAACGAACCAGCTCTTCCAAGTACAAAGGTCATTGATACTATTTTTTTTTTTTTTTTGTCCTGTTTTCTGTTCAGTGAGGGTTCCTTGTTTGCTTTGTATGCCGGGACTGGTGAGGTAGGGATGGTGCATTAGGGTGGTAGTGAGCCTGAAAGCTGGGGGCAGCTCCTGTGCATGTGCGGGAAATGTCAGCTGCCATGTGTAGCTTGCTGGGAAAACCTTTGCCTTGATGTTCTTTCACTTTAGGGTGTTGTGTGTCTACACTCAAAATCCAGTTGACACACACTGCACGAAGCTGTCCTCATCAAGGCCCTTCCTGGTAGGAATCTGAGGTGGCTGGCTCTGAGGCTCAGCTGTGGTGCACTCCGACCTCAGCACTGCTGGAGTGGTTGCAGTCCCTGTCCTTGCGCCCCAGCTTGGTTGCTCGCTACCATCTGCGCTTCAGTTAGAACTGGCTGTAGTGCTGGTGAGGTAGCTGGGTTGGGAGGATGGAGGCTGAGTCTGAAACTGTGACTCTGTGGCTTGATGGTATCCCTAGTCCTGGGCCTGGTGAGGCCATCTTGGCTCCTTGGATGGTAGGTTCCTGGCTGGTGCAGCCTTGTTTTCATTGCTCTTGTCTGTACCTCAGCATACACTGAAGGCTCTTAAATAAGTTGCTTCACCTGGCTGTCAATACCTGTTCCCTATGTTAAAAGAAGCCACCCTCAAGCCCAATGTGGTGGCACACTCCTGTATCTTGGAACTGGGGAGGTTGAGGTGGGAGGGTGAGCTTAGCTGAACTTGTAGTGTTCTGTGGTTAAAAAAACCTGACTTGCTTTCTAACATGTCATTGGCAGTTTTGTTTGTACCACTTTTGTTCATTTGTTCCACACGTGCACAGTTTTCATTTTACTTGCAGTGGCCTGGATTCCCAGTTCTTGTCCATTGATCTCTATGTTTTTTCCTTCTCATGGCCACTTCTCCAGCTGTGTAATTTGCCTGCATGTCTGTTTCTGTCAGAAATGTCAGGGTACCCACAGGCTGGAGTTCTTTCCATTCTTGCATTCCCTTTCCCACAATCCTCTTTTCTGCTCTAGATGAGACATTAATCAAGAAAACCAGTTCATCTCCCCCCGCCCCCATTATGTAGTCCTGGCTGGTCTGAAACTCACTGTATTGATAAGGCTGGCCCTGAGCTCACAGAGCTCTACTTGTCTCTGCCTCCTGAGTCTCTGCCACCACACCCAGCTTAACTCAGAGAATTTTGATAATATTTCTTTTATCATCACTGTGTTTGGGGTAACTTTGGGATTTGTTTCCAGGGAGTTAGGAACTGGGGGTGCTGGTCACAGTGTCTCTTCCAGTCTTCTGAAGAATAGTGCCATTTATGACTCATGAGGTGAGCTCAGATGATTGTCAGCAGGTGAAACTGAAAATGTGTGTCGATTTTGGAAATAAGTATAGGAGAGAGAATAAAACAGAAAGTTGATACAATAGCCCTTGTAATATTATTTTTAATCTAAACAGGGAGTTTTGAAAAACAAATGGTCAATCCTCTACCTCTTGCTGAACCTTAGTGAGGATCCTCGCAAGCAAGCCAGCAAGGTGGGTGAGCAGGCCTCAGCAGTGTTGTGTGAGATGGTCATACCATGTTTTCATAGGAAGGAAAATAATAGGAGAAAAGCAAAAAACCACCAAGCCTGGAAGTCAAGTCATTTCTTCTTTTCCATGGGCAGTTTCTACAAGATGTGTTTCAAAATTACGTTATTTTGATGAAGCAATGTGCATCAAGCAGCTCAAGTTATTAAAGAGTCGATACTGTGAAATTAGGGCATCAGCCCGGAAGGGTCGACATTTTCGAGCTGGGAAGCCATGGGCCGTTGTTGTGCCTCCAGGTGTTGGGAGCACGTGTCACTGTCATCTCAGCAGGCTTCCTGCTGAGAATCCCTGTGTGATATTTACTGGGGCCTCTGGCTCTCCCTGCTGTAGGGTAGTATGATAGAACGTTCTGCAGACCTTTGGCTGGCAAGAAGCTGAGCAGTGTGGGTGGGGGATTTGTTCCAGCCTCCTTGTTATGTGGCAGTGGTAGGCTGGGAAACTTGTTTGTGTTTTTTTGTTGGAGTTAAGAGAACTCCTGATACTGTCAATTATGACATTTCAAAAGTGTTTCATTGACTTGCTTGAATAAGTATGAAACTCAAATTCAGTTCCAGACATAGCATGGGAATAGGAATATAAAATTTCTGTGGGTTTGGGAAAGTTGTCCTACAATTTCTTACCTATGTGTTTACAATGCACTTCATTTCAGGTAACTAGCTATGCTTCGTTATTTGCACAAGCATTACCAAGAGATGCTCACTCGACGCCTTACTACTATGCCAGGCCTCAGACCCTCCCCCTGAACTACCAGGACCGCAGCATACAGGCACAGAGCTCTGGCAGCTTGGGCAGCAGCGGCATCAGCAGTATTGGCATGTGTGGCCTCAGTGGACCCACCCCTGTGCAGCCTTTCCTCCCTGGGTAACTTGACCTAGCTCTCTCTCTCTCTCTCTCACGACATGATACAACCAGAAGCATCCAGCGGCTTATGTGTGTCCTGCCCTGGCTGCTAGGGTGACTCTCAGCGCTGTAGGTCCGTCCCCAGGCTCTTAGCAAGGCTGTTCCTGTTGGAGTCAGAATTTTAAGAAGTAGCAGGCTGAATTGTCCTTAGGGTGCGACTTTTAGACGCACAGTTAATGCTGTGAGCAAAGAGGATGGAAGCCACATATGTGCGGCTAACACAAGACAGTGTTAGCTTCTTGCAGTTGTCATTCCTGGTGGTCGCAGTATAAAAGGATTGAGCTGGATAGTTTTCCAGAGGAACAGTGATCAGAGAGTCAGCATCAAAAGTGTGATGTTTTCCACATGAGCACGGTGGAATCACAATCACTTTGAGTTATGAAATTGCTCAGAAGGTACTGAATGTGAACTGTGTGCACCACACACAGATTGCTCTGTGATGATCCTGTAACATTTACCAACAACACTTGCAGATGACCCGAAGCCATATATGCCTGAAAGGGTCTCATCTGTGAGCTTAGAATCTAGAGTGCTTATTGTTGTCATGAAAAAGAATTTAGAGTGCTTATTGTTGTCATGAAAAACTCACATAGATAATTTTGAGCTAAATTAGGCTTTTGTTTTACATTTACAAGTCTTTTCACATGCACAGTATTACTGAATGCTGATGCTGAGCCTGTGCCCACCAAGGGTAGTGC
Source organism: Psammomys obesus (assembly GCF_907164565.1). Taxonomy (NCBI): domain Eukaryota; kingdom Metazoa; phylum Chordata; class Mammalia; order Rodentia; family Muridae; genus Psammomys; species Psammomys obesus. Next base: position 5,653 of record NW_026592097.1, on the reverse strand, counting down.
AGGACAGAACTGGCAGTGCTTCCATATGAGGGTAGTGCAGGGCAGGACTGGCAGTGCTCTCATCCCAAGGGTAGTACAGGAGGAGAATGGCTTCCCCAGAGCACTCTATAGATCCCTAGGGCAGCATGTGCAGTCGAGGGCCTGTGGCTGTTTAAGTGTTAGAAGACGCAGTAGTTTTGTTACAGATGTCACTAGAAATAAGCGTCAGATTCTTAGATTTTCGCAGAGCGACTGTGATGTATTTATTTGTCAGGTTACTTTTGCCTTGCATTTTATGTATTTGTGTGTTTTTCAAATGAATTAAAACTTCAAGGTCTCTTCATAGTATGCATACAAGGGTGGGGTGGGGGCTAGTGACCAGCTGATGGGACAGGGACCAGGTGTTGAGACTTATTAACTCAGGAAATGTTGAATGAATGAAAGCCCATGATCTTGAAGTTGAAACTGATTTAAAATTTCAAGCTGCTTATGTTAGCTATGATGTATGCTGTGTGTTTGTAGAGAACTCAAACAGGGAAGAGAAGCATGGACAGTAGGGTGAGTTGGGAGTAGTTCTGAAAGCTGGGTCAGTATCCTGGGACAATGCAAGGGCCCAAGAACAGATTGTCGTGGAGACATGTGGGTTAGGAGAACCCTGGCATCGGATTCATAAATTAATGTAGTTAGTGTGATAACTTATGGAAGGTTCCTAGGAGCCTTTCTGTCTCTCGTGGACAGTCCGGTTATTTGGAGCAATAAATGTCGCTTCCTTCCTTTCTCTAGACAGTCTCATCAAGCTCCAGGAGTTGGTGATGGCCTTCGACAGCAGCTGGGGCCTCGTCTTGCGTGGACTATGACTACAAATCAACCTTCTTCACAAACCCCTACCTCCAAAGGTTTCCCAAATGCTCTTTCTCGCAACATCACCACCCGGTCAAGGAGAGAAGGGGATCTAAGTGGTAAGATATGTCTTGGCATTTAGAAACCATTTTATTCTAAACTTAAAGCTAGGACCTCATCTGTAGTGATACTAGTCTTTCTGTAATGAAACGCAGGACCCTGCTATGGCCAGACGCTTCAGGAGGTATTTTACGCTGCCTGCTGTTAGCTCCAGTGCCTTCACTCTGAGCTGTTGTCTGATTGATCGGTTCCCTCAGTGTTGTGCTCTCTGCCTCCTTGTCCCAGTTCCCTTCCGATCTCGCTCTGTTGTTCCTCCTGGGAAGCCATTCAGTCCTTCAGGAAGGTCACGTGTTCATGTCCCAGCTTTGTGGAGGGTGGTGTCCATTGTGATCATGCTGCTGGTACTTAGCATGGTGTCTGCAATGTGAAGGAAGCTCACTGGCCATTTCTGTGGTGGTGAGATGAAGCCCTCTCCGGGAGTTTTGAAATCCTGTTAGACTGTCAAGGGAGCTGGGAGTGGTTTTCGCGCATATACTACAAGTGGCAGTGCTTGGCAGGTGGAGTACTGAGAAATAGGCTGTGCTGTTGGTTCTTGGTCTGCTGATCCTGATGCTGTGGCTGCTGCCTCCTCTCCATAAGGGCAGCCAAGGGGCCAGTGTCATTTGCAACTTAAGGGACATGAAAGCCTTTGCCCAGGCAACTGTCCTCCTGGAGAGCTCACATATGTGCCTTCTCAACCACATTAGCTTGTCATGTGTAAGCATGGGCACTCAGGGCCAAGCATGCCGGTATGTGATGCAAGCCAGCGCAGTCCTCAGCCTTTAGACCTATGTCCCCATATACCCAGAGGGGACTTGAAAGAAGTAGATGAGAAGAGGAAAGAGCAGGGGGTAGGTAGAAGCCATGGCAGTATGGCTGTTTTTACCCAGGTGTGCTTGTTAAAGGCACAATTGCTTCTTTTCCATTTCAGTTTTGAGTCTAGTTCCAGTCTGAGTAGTACCTGGTGCTTACAAGAGATATACTTTAAGTAAGGGTTACAAGCCAGTTCAAAGTGAGTGGGTGGGGGTGGATGACGTCTGCTTGGAAAGCCAACCACAGCGGGCAGAGCCTCTGTCAGAGTAGACTTCAGATGTAGGTTGGCCTTCGGAATAGTGAAGCTCTACTCTTGAGGAAGGAAGGTTCATGGAGTACCCCTGCCCTCATCAAGGTGCACAGGAGGGAAAGAAAGCCAGGAGTGCATGGCTCCCAGCTGGCTCTGTTAGCTGCTTCTTGGAGACTTAGCCAAAGGTGGAAATGGCAAGGATGCTGTGTGAGATTTGAAGGACACTGTTAGCCTGACAGATGATGCAGCAGCCCACAGCCGTGAAGGATGTCCATGCGGCACTCTCTGCGAGGACTGTGAATGTTGACTTCTCCTGACTGCCTCTCTGGTCTCTTGGCTCTGACATCCTGGGCTTCTTGGTGTTGTTCTGCCTCCTTGCCCTCATTGTTTTAGTTAGCACCCAAAGTTAATTGTGACATTTCTTCAGAGAAACTGGGGAAGCCAATGTCTTTTCTGAGCTGTGAACTCCATTTCTGGTGGTAGGAGGGTCCTGTTCGTGTTCTCACCGAGAAGTAAGCTAGTATTAAACAACCCCCTGTGGTTGACTTCTGCTCTTACCTGTCTGGTGGTCACAGCAGGGCTCATCTTCAGAGGCCTTTGTGGGGGCACTGGAAACCCTGACCTCTCAGAAGGCCTGTGCCTTTCTGTCTTGCTTCTTGAGCTCACTTACTGGGTTGGTATATGTTGTCTCGGAGCAAATGTATAACACACAGCTAATGAGTTGTGCAACTCATTTCACATGAAGAGTGTTCCTTACTGGCTTTGAAAAATACTTTGCAGGCACATTGGAAGTTACTGAAGCAGCTCTTGTGAGAGACATTCTCTACGTGTTCCAGGGCATTGATGGCAAAAACATCAAAATGAGCAGCACTGAAAACTGTTACAGAGTGGAAGGGAAGGTATGTAAGAACCTCCTGCCTGCAGGAAAACACCCACCCGACTCCAGATTGAGCGCTCACTGACTGGCATTCCTGGGGCTTGGCATATCTGGCACCGAATGAGTAGCACAGCTGGATTTGGCTTCTTGTGCTGACCATTTGTGGCTGCTGTGATCTGTCACGGCCCTCTGTGGCGGGGCTTGCTTTTCCCCATGAGTCCACTGCTGGGGGTGCTGCCATGAGGGTAGAGGACTCCAGAAACAGGCATTGTGGTGTGCTGTCCTGGATGCAGCATTCCTGATGCAGTCTTCCCACATCCCTGTTCCCGTGAGTGTCTGCTCGGCTCTTCTCAGCAGGACGAGGGGCGTCACTTCCCTGTGTCTCTGAGGAGTGTCAAGGTCCGTGGTGGGCATGCCCTGGAATGGTACTTAGTGCACAGGGTGACAGAGAAGGAGCCTGCTGGTCTCCACTCTGTCCTCCCTGTTGCCGTGCTTTCTTCCTCCTGATGGTGTGGTAGTTACTGCTAGCTTCCTTGTGCTGGTGTTTAGTGTTAGAATATTAGAGCAAGAGACTGGGGCTGATGATGAATTCTACTGTTCTCTTTTCAGTTTTGATTGGCTGTGTTTACTTTTTAGGCGAACTTAAATAAATCTCTGAGGGACACAGCAGTCCGGCTTGCTGAGTTGGGATGGTTACATAATAAAATCAGAAAATATGCTGACCAGAGGAGTCTGGACCGCTCATTTGGACTTGTAGGTCAGGTATGTTCATCATTGTGGGTTTGAAGTGCTTGTTCTCCTTAACTTCTGAGTGTAAAGTAACTGTCAGGGCTCTTCTTGAGGGAAGTGTCCTTGATGACTGGTGATGCTGTCAGTTGGGCTCCAGTGAGAATATACAGTCCTGGGAATTGGTGAGGGAATGGCAGGTGGAAGCCCATCAAGGCCAGAGAAAAGAGCCTGAGAGATGTAGGGACTTTGAAGTGGGAAGGCCTGGGCCTGCCATATAGCAATTACTGCCACCTTGGAGGATAAGAAAGGATGCTGGGGATATGACCAGGTCATCAGGTGCCCCACATTTCTAGTGCTACAGATGTGGGGAGTGGGGACTCACTGCTGTCACTGGATGTCCATGGCTGGGGGTCACTGGACCTGCATGTCACTTGAAACAGTTACCTTTCCTTCCTGACTGCTGGATCTTTTATATTTGTTGGAACAGATATAAAAGAGTGAGTGTGGAAATAATTCCAAAGTCCCAGCCTCTTGTAGAAGTTTAGTGGCCTGCGCTTTTGGTCTCAGTTGGATTCTTAGACAGGAATTGCTGCCAGGGATATCTACAGAGATTTACTGAGAGGATCACAGAGGCAGCACAGAGAGGTGCTGCAGTGTGGCTGGTAGCCAGGAGCATGGTGGGGCCAGCGTGGCTGGTGGCCAGGAGCACGGTGGGACCAGCGTGGCTGGTAGCCAGGAATGTAACAGCGCAGTGTGGCTGGTGGCTAGGAGCATGGCAGGGGCAGTGTGGCTGGTGGCCAGGAGCATGGCGGGGCCAGTGTGGCTGGTGGCCAGGAAATCAGCAGAAGATTGGCTGGTAGCCAGGAGCAAAGCAGGGTCAGCATTGCTGGTGGTCAGGAGCATGACAAAGGCAGCTTGGCTAGCAGGGTTAATGTGACTAGTAGCCTTGTGCAGATTCTGTTCATTCATCGTAGTTACTTTCTATTATAGAAGGTGAGGAGAGACTGCATAGTGAGCTGCTGGTCTTGCTGGCCATTGCCCTTCTCATTCTCTGAGGACTGACACTAAAAGCATGCCTGGCTGGGGCCACAACATTTAACATGGGGCAAAGCCCATCGCCTTTACTTCACTCCTCGTTCTGTCTGCAGGATTGTGTGACAGATGGTATGACAGTTTCACTTCTTCCTTGTTGTGTGACATTCCATGGTGTGGATACCTTATCCGCCGACATGTTTCCACATTTGGCTGTTGCAAATAATTGTGCAGCGATGAACACAGCACAGTTTTCCCCTCAGCAGAGGACACTGGCCCTGTGATGGGTGTTAGTCCTGGGAGGTCCACGCTTTAGTTATTGAGGAGCCAGTGTTCACCCCACCCAGCAATGTGCTGTTTCCCCTTCCTCCCCATCCTGATGATGGTGGCTCTTACTGGAGTTCAGGTGTTTCTCAGGGTTTGATTTCATTTCCCAAATGGTTAGTGATTTTGAACATTTTTTCATGTCCCCATTGGCTGTATCTTATGAGAAATGTCCATCCATTTCTATACTTATAAAAGTCAGACAGTGTTGGTTTCTTCACCCATATATAATCTGGGTTTTGACAACTTGCAGATGTGTGTCTCAGCTATTTTATCACTGTAGTAGTGTCATACGTGTCTAACAGTACAGGTACGCAAACCCTGTTCTCCTGTCTTATTGGTCACCCTAACAGGGTGGTATTTGTTGGTACCGTCCACATTAACTGCTGTGTGGAAGCCTCCCCATCTGGTGCCCTGCAGCTGAAGTCAGGAAGTTATGGTTGCCCATCTTAGACTGGTTGAGTGCTCTTGTTGGGGTGATCTATATCCCCGTTGGGGTGTCTCTGTTTGTGCCTGTTGTCCTGGGTCGTTACTGTGCACATTCTCCCTGAGGCCTCAGGGAGCCCATCTCATACTCCAGATGAGACAGCATTGTGCAGAAGAACTGGCTCCCGGCCTAGGTCTCTCATTGCACCTCTTCCTGCAAGCGCAGGTGGCGCAGCCCAGCCGTCCCCACTCGCGGTGCTGCGGGGAAGCGTGCACTCCTGGGG
>NW_026592096.1:0-26057 GCF_907164565.1 Psammomys obesus | reverse complement strand
AAATAAATAAACAAATAAATGTGCTAATCTTCCTACAAAAAAAAAAAAGAAGACACTAGAGGATAAAATGACCTTTCCATACTAATGAATTGGTTGAATTAATATTGTGAGAATGATTATGTTACCACAACCAATTTAGGTATTCATGCAACCCCAATCAAAATTCCCACAATATTCTTCACTGAAATAAAAAAAAAATCCTAAAACTCATATAGAAATGCAAAAGACTCCCAGTAACCAAAGCAATCCTCAGAAAAAAAAGAACAACACTGGAAGGATTACCATCTTAGATTTTAAGATATGTTACAGAGTTATAGTAATAAAAACAGCCTTGTATTGGCACAAAAAATAGATAGAGATCAATGAAACAGAATAAAGTTCTCAAACATGAGCATATGTTGCCCTCTGACAGTTGACAGAGATACCAAATATACTCACTGGAGGAAATAACATCGTTTTCAACAAGCAGTACTAGGGATACTTGATGTCCAAATGTAGACGAATTAAAATAAAACCTGCAGCAAAAAAAAAAAGTCAAAATGGACCAAAGACTGCAATGTGAAACCAGAAACATTAAAACTTCTAGAAGTAGAAAATATGGCACATATACACAAAGGAATTCTATCCAGTTATAATGAAAAATGAAATCATAAAGTTTGTAGGTAATTAGATGGAACTAAAAATATTAAATTGAGTGAAGTTAGTCAAAGAAAGACAAACAGTGAATGTTTTATCTTTTTTATGAATCGTAGCTCTGCATCTTTTATTATTATTATTATTAACATATCAATAACAGTTTCTCCTCCATCCTCTCCTCCTAGTCCCTACCCCACCTCCCCTTTATCCCCACATCCATTTCTTCTCCATTTCTCTTCAGAAAAGAGCAGACATCTCAGGGATATCAACCAAACATAGCAAGTTTCAGTAAGACTAGGCACCTTTCCTCTTATTAAGGGTAGACTAGGAAACCCAGTAGAAGAAAAAGGGTCCCAAAAGCAGGCAACAGAGTCAGAGACAGCCCCTGTCTCACAAGTAGAGCAAGCTACACAAGTGTAAAATATATACAGAGGACTTACATCAGTCCCATACAGGCTCCCTGATTGTCATTTCAGTCTTTGTGAGCCCCATTGAGCCCTGCTTGGTTGATTCTCTCTCTCTCTCTCTCTCTCTCTCTCTCTCTCTGTGTGTGTGTGTGTGTGTGTGTGTGTGTTTTGTGGTGTTTTTGTCACCTCTTATTCCTACAACCCCTTCTTCCCCATCTTCTGCTGAATTCCCCTAGCTCTGCCTAATGTTTGAATATGGGTCTCTGTATCTGTCCCCATCAGTTGCTGGGGAAGCCTCTCTGATGACAAATGAGCTAGGCACTAATCTATGAGTATCTAGCTCAGCATCGTTAGAGATGAATATATAATGTGGAGTAACTGCAAAAACCAGGAAAGTGAAAATGGACCATGGGGAGAGGTAATGTAAAGAGGGAGGATATGAGGACACAGGTATTCTGAATGGGTAAATGGGAAAAATGGGGGGGGGTAATTGAAAAGATGGAGGGAGGGCAATACAGAAGGAGAGGAAGTAGAGATAAATAACACTAAGGAAGCTTGAAATGCCATATGTTTACTTAATATATATATATATGTAATATATAATTGTACACACACAGTTTTCATGAAGTTATGACAGTTGGAATGATAAGGCTTCCCACAACCCTCGCCAAATAAAACACTATAGACCATCTAACAAAAAGAGTACTGCTAGGCATGGAAGACTTCTCTTTGAATTGTTAGTCATGGGAGCACATGACATTCCCAAACAGTATAAGCTATTGCAATTTCCCTTGGGTACCTCTCTGAACCTAAACACAAGGCCCCATGTACTTCAAACATAGGGGTTGGAGGAATTGAGTTAGATCTGACCTGAAAGCTTCCTTCCGGAGGACTCTCATAGTATCCGAAGGTGCTATGCAAGCTTCCAATGCCAATGAAGGAAAGCAAACAATAGTCCTAAACAGTGGTAAAGCTTAGGAACAACAACAATGACCAGCAGGGCATGATGTGCAATAGTGGAACATATACCTTGATGGATAACCAAAAAGAAACCAACACATTTCAGCAAACAGCAGTATTGCATAGTAAGTACTACACCAAAAGTATGTCTACACTCTCTAAGAACATGAAGGATAAGCAATTACATCTGCTTAAAATAAGGGAAACACCAAAGAAGTATTTAGCCAAACAACAAGAACTCCTTTCCTTAGGATAATTGCTAAGCTTGTATAACTTCTAACTGTATTCTAAATACTTATCTTTATGCCCACCACGTAACTGTAGCTTTTATTCCTTATCAAAGAAGCTTTATTTTAACAGCAGATGGAGTTACTAAAGAAATCCACGACTAGCCGAAGTGCAGAAAACAAATGACTATGTGGTGATTAACCTCAATTGATAATCTACAATGTAACCTCTAACCAAAGACTCACACAACATCTCAGAAGAGGAAGTGGAAAATAGTTTAAGTGCAACAGGAAGAGACAGCAAAAGGACAGATCTTGTTTTGTAATGCAATTTTCTAGCTGAATTTTGGAAGAATTGGGACCACTAATATTCAGTCATTATTAAAGAGTGTTTATTAGTTCCTGTCACTTTGTTGACTTTATGTGTATATGTCTGTCTCTGTGTGTTTTGTGCATGCATGTGAATACGTGCTGTCAAAATCCAGAGAGTGCATAGGATCCCCTGTATCTAGATTTAAGGGTAGTTGTGAGCCACCTAATAAGGGTAATGGGAACTAAACTCCAGTCCTTTGCAAGAGCAGTACATGGTCTTAACTGCTAAGCCATCTCTAGCTCAGTCCTCTTTTGTTTAACTACTATCCTCAGCTTTTTACTAGCTTCTCTGGAATATATTTTGAGTATCCTCTATAAGGCTGGCTTGCTGGTCATAAAATTTATTAGCCTGCATTGTTATAGAAAAATTTCTTTCTCCTTCAATTACTGTAGATAGTTTTGCTAGGCATATAAGGCCAAATATCTGTGGTTCTGATCTTTCAGAAGTTGAAATATGTCTTTCCAATCCCTTCCAGTTTTTAAGGGTTTCATGATAAGTCAGTGTTTATTATCATAAGCCTGTTTTTATATGTGACTTAGGCCTTTTATCTTGCAGCTTTTAATATGCTTGCTTTGTTCTATATTTATTAAAAACTATAAAAATATAGTTTAAAAAACTATATTTAGTTTTTTAACTATGCCATGGCATGGGGATTTTCTTTCTGGTCATGTCTATTTGGTATTCTATGCACTTTTTGTATCTGCATGGACATCTTCCTAGATTTGGGGAATTATCTTCTATGATTTCATTGAAAATATTTCTTACTCCTTTGACTTGAAATTCTTCTCCTTCTTCTATGCCAACAATAAATTTTTCCTTTTTATGGTGTCCTAAAGATCATGCATGTTTCATTCATATATCTTTGACTTTGACTGAGCATAATTCCAATCCGACTATTATATCCTTAAGCCCTGAAATTCTGTCCCTCATATGACTCACTTATTCTATTGGTTAGGTTCTCTACTGAGCTTTTAAATTTTATTATTTGGTAATTTTACTCATGAATACAGTATATTTAGATCATATTCATCACCTCCACCCAACTTCTCATTTACACATCCTCCCAGTCCCAGAAATTTACCTATCACATTTTTCCTTTCCATCACCAGTCCAGTTTAGTTTTTCCATAAATATTTCTATCTCTTTACTGAAATTTATATGCCTATCCTGAATTTATTGTATCTTCTCATCTCTCTATTTGTCTATGTCTTCTTTGGGTTGTTTGAACATACTTATTGGCTTTTTGAATTATGTGTTTTAAATTTTGTTTAGATCATTCTCACTAGCACCATTACTATAGTATAAGTTATTTTTTGGAGGAGACAAGCTGTCTTGGGGTATTACACTGGGACCTTCCAACTCCAAGATTAGATCACTGGTTAAGTTTCTGTTATTGTTGCTTAAATTCAGGTCACTTCCTACCTTAATGGAAGTGTCTGCAATGTTCAGAAGAGACCAGGTTGTAATAGGGTTGAGGTGATGTTTTTTCTTTTTAGACTGTTATTCAGAGAACCAGGTTGTGTCCTCAGATTCCCACTATGACTTGAGTATTGTTTGCAACTAAATTCACTAACCAATAGTAAATGCACCATGAGTACTGAGAATCAGTTAACTATAAAACAGTTTTTTATTAAGTCTTACTTTTTTAGGAAGGTAAAGGGACACAAATAGTGCAACAATAGTGTGAAGTGATATATATGTAATAAATATGTAATATATAGTACACCAATAGTGTATCTCATCTCTTAGGAGGGTGAGTCCCAGAGAACGTAAACTAGGAAAGCTTGTAATGTTTGAGGAATATAAAAATAATAGGATACAGAAAGGGGAGGCATGGATGGTAAGGGACCAGCCATAGGTTGCTACACTGATCTTTGGTATTATATAAATAAAGAAGCAGTGGGTGAAGACTGGTTCTGGGTCAGATTCTTGGCAGACCTTGTGACCTCATAAGATTATCTGGGGCAGAGGCATATTCATGCCTCAAATGGGGGTTATCAAACCTCTAATGACAGTGAATATTGCCAAAACCCCTAATATCAAATGGTGTACCACAGTTCAGCTGAACAGGGTATGTTCCCTTAACTCAAATGGCAAACTGGAGTCAGCTCCCTACATCAAATGGCCAGCAAGAATTGCAGTTGAAATATAGACTTCAGCCTATAAATGGTGACCAAGTGTTGGATAAGGCCATTTTTATATATGATATAAAGTGGAAGTGAGACTGGGAAAGGAAAGAAAACCAGCAGGAGGGTAGAACACAGAGAGGGGAGAAAACATAAAAATGTCCATTCTAACAAAGGTCATTTACAAAATCAATGCAATCCTGGTAATAATCCCTATCTCATTCTTCATAGAAATAGAAAAACTATCCTAAAATTTATATTGACCCACAAAGACCCCAGGTAGCCAAAACAATCTTAAACAAAAAGAACAGTACTGGAAAAGATTGGCATTCCAGACTTCAAGATCTATTATAGAGGTGTAATAATAAATACAATATGATACAGGTACAAAATGGGATTTGTAGAGCAATGGAACAAAACAGAAGACCCCAACATGAGTACTATAACTACAGTTATCATTTGACAAAGAGGCAATAAAATACGCTAGAGAAAAGACACCATTTTCAACAAATGGTGCTGGTAAAATGGGATGGCCACATGCTAAAGAATTAAATTAGAACCATGTCTGTCATCCTGCATAAAAAATTACACCCAAGTGAATCAAAGATCTCAATCCAAAACCTGAAATGCTAAAAGTGCTAGAATAAAATGCAGGCAGTACAGACAAGATTTTAGTTAGAAATATATTAAGAAAGGACTTTCTAAATAGGACTCCATTTGCCAACAATTGGCAAGTGAGAAACTCACAAAACTATAAAGCTTCTGTACAGCTAATGAAACAATCAACAGAGTGAAGAAGACATCCACAGAATGGGAAATAATCCTTTCCAGGTATACATCTGACCAAGGATTAATACCCAGAATATATATTTTAAAAAATACAAAAAGTTAAGGAAACAAATTGCACAATTAAAAAAAAATGGCTAGGAGTATAAACAGAGAGGTCTTAATGGAATAAACAAAAAACAATGGCTATGAAGTAACCTCTAAAATTCTTCATCATCTTTAGGAATTAATAAAATGCAAATTAAAACAACTTTGATATTTTATTTTATCCCAATCAAAACGGTGTTGGCAAAATATATTTACTATTTGTTCTATAATAAATACGATGGTTATCTAACCCACTATCACAATTAATAAAACACAGACACCTGTTAGATTTTAGCCTTATAGCACCTTGGGCTGGGCAGATATTTCACCTAATCTATCTCATATCTTCCAGCCCATCCCATGCCATCTGCCTTAACCATTCCTACCTTGCTCATCTATAATTCCATAAATACTTGTTTATCCTTCATCTGTATTGCTCTTTTCCACACCATTTTCAGAGTCCTTCCTCCCAGCCCACATGGTTCCTTTTCCATGCTAACCCATTTCGGCTTCCTTCTTCCTCCTCTCCTCCCACCTTTCTCCTTCTAGTGATTCTTCTGTCTCCAAAGCCTCGAAACCTTAGCCACACCTACCTCCTTCCACTCTGCCCAGGTGCAGGCCTTTTAATCAACCAATCAGGAATAATTTCTTAGGCAAGTTGTTGAAGATTGGTCTGAAGCATGTTACTGGCCATTAAGATCTGGTTACACCTATCTTTGTTTTGTAAACTTACCTAACACACATATGGTTGGTTGATTGAACAGCCTATACCTGGGCAGGGCAGAATAGCGTGGCTAAGGTTTGCAGGGCTTTTGAGGACAGAACAATCAGGAGAATGATGGGAGACAGACGGACGGATGGGAAGAGAGGAAGAAGAAGGAGGTCACAATGTGTTAGTGTGGAGAAAAAAAAAACCAAATGAGCCATGAGGAGGACTCCAATAATGGTGTGAAAAGGCCCAGATGAAGAACACAAGCAAATACCATGAGCTAATGGATGGAAGGTAGACCAGATAGATGGGTATGATTAAGGCGGATGGCATTGGATGGGGGCTGGGAGATGGGTGGTGAGGATATTTAGACAGTGTAAGTGAAATATCTACCAGGCCCAAGGTGAATAAGGCAATTATAAATCTAACAGGTGTCTGTGTCTTATTATTTGTGATAGCAGGTTAGATAATACCACTGTGATAATCATAGGGCTAATAATAAATGTAATATAGCCCGACAGCCATTTTTTTTAATTTTACTACAACAGCAAGTTTAAACAGCAATACTTGGGGTACATGACAGTTTGCTTATAAACAGTAAGATCTTGGGAAGAAAGGTATCAATAAATACAAAACACCAGAGTATACTCCAACAGAATGGCTAAGATAAACAAAATAAATGACAACCAATGTTGGCAAGATTGTTTGAAAAGAGGAATTCACATTTATTGTTGGTGGGAATGCATATTTGTGCAGCCACTCTGGAAATCAGTATGGAGAATTCTCAAAAAACCTACAAATCTACCAATGAGCAAGCTATATCACGCCTAAGCATATGTTCAAAAGACTCAAAATCCTGCTCCACAGATAACTGTTCATGTTCATTGCCACCCTATTCACAATGACTAGGAAATTCAAGCAATTCATACTTAAATGTATGTCAGTAGATGAATAAATAATAAAGTGCACACAATAGAACACAATGTACCTATAAAGAAAATGAAACTTGTGGATAAATGGACCTAGAAAAGATTATATTGAGTGAAGTAATTCAGACCTAGAAAAACAAATGTTATTTGTTCACTCTCATCTGCAGTTCCTAGCTCCAAATCTCCAGATGTGAGTATATAACATGGAGAAACCATAGAAACCAAGTAAGTGCAGTTCTCATTAGTGAGGCTTCTCTTTATAGCAAATGGAGACCATCACAGAGAACACAACTGGACACAATGCAGAGATCAACCAATCCTGGGGACTCCCACCCAAATGTATATCTACATCACAGGGCCTTCATCTATGGTTCTGGAAACATTATGGAAGAGGGGGATGGAAACAAATTTTAAAACCAGAATATCAGGAAGTGTCTCACAGAAATGGATACATCATCTGAAGAATGGCAATATCAATAGAGATGCTCAGGCAGAAAGGGGGGAAAATTTATGAGGTAATATCCTGGGGCAAGGAACTACAGACACCTGATGACTGCTGAAAATAGGAGATTTAGCCTCTCCCAGGGGTGAGCCCACTAATTGTCCAATAAAAAGTGGTCAGCCCTGAAATAACATAAGAACAATGAACAAAAACAAACCCAACAAGATGTATTTACGTATTTGTGCACGTGTGCATGTGCGCGCACACACACACACAGACACTAACAACAACAACAACAATAGTAATAATAATAAGAAATCAGTGAAGAAGAGGTTATAAATTTGAAATCATGGACATATGGAAAGAGTTGGAGAAAGGGAACTTGTAAGCAGCTGAAGGGAACAAAGAAGAGACAAAGCAAGTGCTATAATAACATTTTAATTAAAATATATAAAATAAATTTATTTTAAAAACAATAGATGAAGCCAAATTGCACACACACATGCACATGTGCACACACATACAAAAAAAAGGAAAAAAAAAAAAAACAAAGAAAGCCAAAGACTTCTCACTACCTGGGTGAAAAACAGACTATAAACCTATGGTGGCATCAAAACAGACGCATTGAATGGATTTAAAATCCTAGAATGAAATCTATGCATCTACAGTCAACTAAGTTTTTACAAAGGCTCTACTAAGAGCACACACAATCCAGAAAGAATATAAGGGTTGGTAAAATGGCTCAGCAGGCAAAAGCACTTGTTGCCAAGGCCAGCCATTCCCAGGACCCACTTGATATAAAGAGAGGCCTGATTCCTGAAAGTTGTCCTTTGACCTCCACATACACATCTCTCAAAGATACACACACACACACACCCATACACCAACATGTGAAATGAGAAAAATGTAATTAAATTTCTTTTTAAAAATGATAATCTTTTCAATTTGTGTGTTGGAAAATCGGATATCTAGATTCAGGAAAATGAAACAAGACCCTCATTTCTTGCCATATACAAAACAAAATAGATTAAAGACCACATCAGTCACTAACCAAGACAATGATTCAAGAGCTTGCATACAGGCAACCTAAAGGAGGTCTTTTCTCAACTGACATTCCTTTCCCCAATTACGTCTAGGTTTGTGCCAAGCTGATAAAAATCAACTAGCCCATCATGATTGTAGCCATAATGGCTATTATCAAAATAAAAAGATAGTGTTGCTAATTATGTGAAACAGGTATCATTGTATACTTTTAGTTGGATGGTAAATTAGTACAGATATTAAAGAGAACAATATAGAGGTTCTTCAAAATATTTTAAAGGAAAATACCATGTGATCCAACAGACCTGCTACTGGTATACATTTCAGTCCATAATTTAATTATTTATTTAGCAGTATTATTTACAGCAGTCAATACAACAAATCAAGGTAACTGTTTATTAACAGATAAATGGATAAGGAAACTATCATATATATAGAAAGAAATACTATTCAGTGATAAAAAAATAAAATTCCATTACAATACCTTATAAGAACCTGGTGTCCCAGATGCCCCTCAGTTGAGGAATGGATACAGAAATTGTAGTACATTTACACAATGGAATATTACTCAGCGATAAAAAAAAAAAAAAAAAACAAGAAAATCAAATTTGCAGGTAAATGGTGGGAACTGGAAAAGATCATCCTGAGTGAGGTAACCCAGAAACAGAAAGACACGCAAGGTATATACTCACTCATAAGTGGATACTAGACATAAAATATAGGATAAACATACTAAAATCTGTACACCTAAGGAAGCTAATCAGGAAGGAGGACTCTGGCTAAGATGCTCAGTCCCCATGCAGAAAGGAAAGAGGATGGTCATCAGAAGAGGGAAAAAACAGGGAACAGGACAGGAGCTTACCACAGAGGGCCTCTGAAAAGCTCTCCCTGCAGGGTATGGAGGCAGATGCTGAGACTCAGCCAAAATTTGGGCAGAGTGCAGGGAATCTTATGAAAGAAGTGGGAGATAGTAAGACTTGGAGAGTTCAGGAGCTGCACAAGGACAGCAACAGATCTAAAAAGTCTGGGCACAGGGGTCTTTTCTAAAACTGATACTCCAGGCAAGGACTACTCATGGAGATTCCCTGGAATCCCTGCACAGAGATAGCCTATGGCAGTTCAGTATCCAAGTGGCTTCCATAGTAATGGAGACAGGGAATGTCTCTGACATGAACTGATTGGCCTGCTCTTTGATCATCAACACCTAAGGAGGGAGCAATCTTACCAGGCCACAGAGGAAGACAATGCAGCCACTCCTGATGAGACCTGATAGACTAGGATCAGTGGGAAGGGGAAGAGGACCTCCCTTTTCAGTGAACTGGGAGAGGGACACGGGTAGGGACGAGGGAGGGTAGGATCAGGAAGGGAGGAGGAAGGGAGGTACAGGGAGATACAAAGTGAATAAACTGTAATTAATAAAAATAAAAAAGAACCTGGTGTTCATTATGTTAAGAGAAATAAGCAAGGCACAGAAATACTATATGATTTCATTCATATGAAGAGTCTTTTTTTAAAAAATTGATTTTTCTCTATACAATACATTCTGACCACAGTTTCCCATTCCTCCCAGCTATGCCTCACCTCCCTCCTCCCCCAGATCCATTCTCCTTTTCTTTCCTCTTCAGAAAAGATCAGGCCTCTAAGAGACAACAGTCAAACACAACAAAATAAGATACAATAAAACAAGATGAAAGCCCTTATATAGAGAGGCTGGACAAGGCAACTCAATAGGAGGAAAAGGATTCCAAGAGCAAAGTGTCAAAGGCATGCCTGTTCCCACTGTTAGGAGTTCCATAGAAACAGCAAGCTAACAGTCATAACATGTATGCCAAGGACCTGGTGCAGACCCATGCAGGCCCTGTGGTTGCAGCTTCAGTCTTTGTGTACCCTGCTTAGTTGATATGGCGGGCCGTTTCAAGAATATTTAGCCATAAAACCACAGAAGTTAGGTATAGAAAAATCAGATAGATCTCTTTAAGCAAGAGAAACAGGATAGATATGGATGGAATTAAGGGCTGGAATGGAAGGATCAAGTGGGGACATAGAGGGTAGAGGGGTTTTTGGGAGGGAATACAAGGAGAAATATAAAGTCAGAGAACATTTGAGGGGTAGTATAAAAATATAATACAATAAATTTCATATATGTGTGTGTGTATGATATAAATGTGTGTGTGCATATGCATGTGTGAAGATGAACTAAATGAAATTGCCAGATAATGGGGGAGACAGAGTCCTCCTAACTGGCCACTTCTCGTTATCAAACGAAGCTTCCAGTACTAGGATTCGGATACATATAACTGAATTGTTAACCAGCACAACCTCACAGGAATCCCCAAACATCCCAAGCTAATGACAAGACTATATTTTGCTCTCCACAAACTGAAAGCAAGGCCCCATTGCTGAAGACAACATCTATGATGAACATGAGATGTCAAGTTGGTGCCTACATAGAGCCTTCACCCCTGTCTTCCAGTGTCTTTGGTACAGGAATGTACTCTGCACACTATCAAAAGAGAAACATAAAATACCATGCCAGTCAGAAACTCTTTGATCTGCCTGCAAGATAGATTAGGGCAGTGGTGGCACAAGGTTTGTGGAATATCTCACAGCCAATGTCTAAGCTGACTTATGGCCCATTCCACCTGATGGAACCCATATCTGACACTGCTTGAGTGACCAAGAAGCAGAGACTAGAAAGCCCAAAAACAGAAGGCAAAACCAAATACTAGTCTAAAACAAGAAAATATATAGATAAAATGACTCTTCATGATATTTTGCTATATGCATATTTCAGTGTCTTGCTCAGCCATCATCAGAGAAGCTGATGGGAACAAATATAGAGATCCACAGGCAAACAGTAAGCAAAGAGAGAGACCTTGGATCACACAGCTTTAAAATGGGTGTCTCCATCAAACTTCTCCCTTCAGAAATCACGGAATCCCACAGAAGAGAAGGCAGGAAGAGTGTAAGAAGAGCCAGAGCACATGGGGGACACCAGAAGAACAAGGCCCTCTGAATCAACATTAATAAAACTCATATAAACTCAGAGAGACTGAAGCATCAAGCTCGGGACCTGCATGGGTATGCATCAGGTCCTCTGCTTAGATATTATGGCTTCCAGTTCAGGGTTTTATGGGGTTCCTGAGTGTGTAAATGAATAGGCCTCAGATTCTTGTGCTTCTCTTGGCTCTTTTCCTTTTGTTGGTTTGTTCTGACCAAGTTCATTGTTATAATATTTGTTTTACCTTATATTTTATTTTGTTATAATTTAAAAAATGAATAAAGAAAGGAATGAATGAATGAATGCTGCTAGGGAAAATGCTAACAACTGAACTGTCATTTATACCTTCTGGGAGAGGGAAAATTTGTTGTCACCAATAGAGTGGCATTGGGTATATCAACCATTCCAGGGTAGGTCTCATGTTCAGGAGTTTGAAAAACATACAAGGGACTCCACAGTTTTTTGCATGTGCTTTTATTTATTTACAGTTTGGTGAGGTTTTGTTTTTCTGGGGGAAATGTTTTATTTTGTTTTCTTGGTTTTGGTGGGCTGTTGTATTAGGTTTTAGTTTGTTTTCTGAGAAAGAAAAGTTGGTTGGTGGGGACAGAGAGAGCATCTGGAAGGACTTAGGGGAAGAGAAAGAATATGATCAAAACATATTTAAAGTTAAAATTGTTTTAAATAAAAAAATGTTTAAAAGTATATCTTAGGGCAAGAGACTCGACACCAGGCGGTACATGCTTTTAGACCCAGCACTAAGTAGGTAGCAGCAGGCCAGTCTTTGTGGGTTTGAGTCCAGCTTGGTCCACAAAGAGCAGAGATGGAGATGAAAGTACAGGAAAACTTCAAATTGGCAATGCTATTTGAGCTGAGCCTAAATAATGAATATACACAGGAAAATGTAAGAACACTGCAGACTATGGCAACGGCATGGGAAAGGCACAAAGTTTTAAGGTGCATAGTATAGTTGGAAAGCAGTAAGTAGATGCATATGGGTTGAATGCATGAAGAGTGAAGCAGGAGCTGGAGTAAGGTGATGGACTGACAGATGAACATTTTCTTAAGTATTTTCTTTCTAGTCCTGTCTTTTACTTGGAAGACAATATTAAAATTTGGAAACAGAAAGCTTGAGCTTTAAGAAAGGCCAACAACCTTGCAAACCTTGAGAGAAATGAGATCTCACAAAGACTGTTCTTTTGAAATTGATGCAGGCTCAAAGACTGGTGGGCAATTACATTTCTCTTGTGCTTAAAGGAGACATACTTCTTTCATTCATAACTGGAAAGATGACAAATATCCATCGACGATAACATTTTGTATCAGGTAGTATCTAAACTGGTCAGGATATTACATGAAACAGCCTATAATATTTATCCAAAAAGAAACAGGAAGTCTCTATGAATGATTAGATTTCTATTCTAATCATATCTTAAGAAAAAAACTTGGGGATTATCCTGCCTTCTCCAAATATCTAAGGAATGATCAAGTCATGACTATTACTTTTCCTTATTAACACATGCACATATATGCATATACGTATCTGTCACGTGACTGAAATTTTCACAAGCATGAATAGGTTAAATATTGTTCAGCAGTAGCTTTGGAACCTAGACATACCCTGCCAGGCTAAAATTTTAAGTTCCACAAATATCAATACATTACCGAAAACAAGATTTTCAGGCTGATAAAATCAGAGATTTATAACTTTAGAAATTACCTAAATTACAAGTGAATGTCATGAAGTCACATAATGCATTGCTATGCATACTGCACAGATAGGCCCTTCTTCCACTGTTACTTAATCTAAGATGTGTAGGATCAGATGTTGGCTTTACATATATTAATCAGGAGGTGCCTTCTAAAACTGTAGACAACTACACAATTGTTCTTATATCAATTCTTCAGAATCAATCATTTAGAGTTGGAATAAGACCCCACATATTGAAGATCACAGTCACCAAAATGAGCACCATCACTATATGAGATGCCAGTCATAATTCTCAGATTCCTCTATACTTCTGATTGTCAAGTTATAAATGTAGGGGTTTCAAAATTTGGTCTCATAATTTACTGGAATAATTCACACAGGATAAGGTGGGAAAGGGTCTTAACCATAACTGCTTTGCTCACTCCACTGAGTCAGGGTTTTACTCCCTTTCCTATATAACAGTATGATTATGAACCAGGGACCTCAACTCAGCCTTGTAAATAAGAATTTTTCATTTATTTTTAGTATTCATATATAGGGGTTATGGTATGCATGTATACATGTATACATTTACAAGTATGCTTGACAAGAGGCCAACATGGGAAGTCTTCTATTGCTCTCCACCTTATTTATAGAGACAAGGTATCTCACTAAACCTGCAACTCACCAATTGGCCAGAAAGCCTTGGGGTTCCTTCTGTCTTGACTTCCTGGTTTCAGCATCTCAGTCTTTGGTTTTCAAGTGTGTGCCATCATGCCCTGCTTTTCACATAGGTGCTAGGAATCTAAACTCAGATTCTTATACTTGTATATCAAGTACAATAAACAAACTCCTTAACACTCTTAAGTTAAATATATTGTGAGGGATTCACTATCTGAGCATTATTGACTATGATTGAGATTGAACTCAATAATTAGTCCCAATTTCCTCCTTGGACCTTGATCTAGCCCACAATTCTTAACTTCTAATCACAGGCTCTTTCCTTCTGGTAACTGTCCACCTCCTACAGCACAACAAAGATATCTTATTACTCTTACATATCGAGAAATTTTAAGGCCGTTTAAGCTCTGTGTCAAGCACCAGGTATGGAGATCAAATACAGTCTTTATTATGCCACCCCATGCTTGAAGTCTTCTTTAAAAAGAACACACTGACATAGATGGAAAATCTCCCCTATCAGTGGACTATGGAAGGGGTATAGAGGTAGGAAGGTTGGGTCTGGAAGATGAGAGAGGGGGCTACAGCCAGGATACAAAGTGAATAAATTGTAAATAATAATAGTAATAATAATAATAATAATAATAATAATAATAATAATGATAATAATAATAAAATAAATGGAGAAAAGATAAAGCTGGTCACCAGAAAAACAAAACAAAACAAAACAAAAAACAATAAAAACAAGACATGCTTAGAGAGCTGGAAATCAGAACTACGTACCCCAGTTTCCTGGGACAGTGATGGAAATTGGAGTTTGAGTTAATCACCAGTGGTCAGTTATTTAATTAATAAAGTTTATATAACTAAACTTCTATACTGATGTCAATTAATAGCAATTGGAAAGTTCCCAATCAGGGCACTGCAACTCCTTGGGGTCACCACCTCCTACATAGTGTGCACGTCTAGACACTGTCTCAAGTACCACCTCATCTGCCTTGTGACTCACAAACTTTATAATCTTTTATTATAAACTAGTAACAGTAAAAGGTTTTCATTGTTTCTTTGAGTATTTTTAACAAATTTCTGAACATGAAAATGGTTGTGGAAACTTGTGATTAATAGCCAAGTCAGGGAGAATTGTTAGTAACCCAAACATTCACTACTGTGATTGTCTTCTGACAATGGAGTCAATCTTGTGACACTGAGCCCTTAAACTATGGAGCCTTTACCAGGTCAGTTTTTGTACTGAAATTAAACTGTAGGCCATATAAATAGTGTTTCCAGAGAACTAGAAAAAAATCTTTTTTTTTTTTTAAGTGCACCAACATCTATTGTCATGTGAATTGTTTTCATTTACTTGGTACTCAGAGGATAGGGGCTACTCAGAAAAGACAAGAATACACTAAGTGGCTGCTATCTAGGATGCAAACAAAGAAACACATTCTAAGAAGTGGACAATAAGCAAAATACAAGGATGATAGAAAATACTGTGCAGAATAAAACCTGTGAGGTTCTCTATGAATTAATCTCTACAGTAACCCAAAATACAAGTTTCTCAGATGCAGGGTAGAGGGAAAGGGAGTCTCACAAGGGGCAGCAACATGTATTTCTAAAAAGGAAGAACATGCTACCTGGGACTGAGATCCAGGAATCCTTTCCGGGGTTAAGACTGGAGATTCTAGTAAATCTGTACACCTAAAGAAGCTACGCTAAGCTAAGGTGACATGCTCAATCTTCATTCAGAAACAAAAATAGGATGGACATCAGAAGAGGGAGAAAACAGGGAACAGAACAGGAGTCTACCACAGAAGGCCTCTGAAAGACTCTATCCAGCAGGGTATTAAAGCAGATGCTGAGACTCATAACCAAACTTTGGGCAGAGTGCAGGGAATCTTATGAAAGAAAGGGGAGATAGAAAGACCTGGAGAGGACAGGAGCTCCACAAGGAGAGCAACAGATTCAAAAAATCTGGGTCTAAGGGTCTTTTCTGAGACTGATGCTCCAACCAAGGACCATTCATGGAGACAACCTGGCTGTACCCCCGGAACAGAGGTAGCCTGTGGCAGCTCAGTGTCCAAATGGGTTCCCTAATAAGGGGAGCAGAGTCTGTCTCTGACATGAACTAAGTGACTGGCTCTTTGATCACTTCCTGCTGAGGGGGGAGCAGCCGGAACAGGCCACAGAGGAAGACAATGAAAGACAGTCCTGATGAGACCTGATAGGCTAGGGTCAGATGGAAGGGGAGGAGGTCCTCCACTATCAGGAGGACTGGGGAATGGGCATGGGAAGAGATGAGGGAGGGAGGGAGATCAGGATTGGGAGGGGACGAAGGTAGAGCTACAGCTAGGATACAAAATGAATAAATTGTGATAAATAAAAATATATTTAAAAAATACAAGGAAAAAAAAGATTGGAGAATTCCAATGAGAAATTCTATGTGAAAAACAGTAAACACCTGAATTATCTCCCTTTCAGTCTATGTCTGTCATTGCCTCTAGATTTTGCTGGGTGACATTAACTTCTCTATTCTATCCCTGGCCAGTTGGAACCCTGGAGGAAAAGACAGATATCATGTTCACTCTTTTCCTCTCCACAATTTTTAGCTGATCTGAGACATAGCCAGTGGCTGGATGTTGCCATTAAGGAAATCAAACAGAAAGCAGAGATCTAGAAAAGACCACATCATGGGAAGCAGAGTAACAGTATAACCACTGGTATGCACTATTTTACCCTGTGGTTTTCTAAAGACAATTTTACCTGTAAGGTCATCACTCCTCGCCTACACACACATACACATGGGGGGAAGAGCAAGGGAGAGAAGGAGGGATGGAAGGAAGAAGGGATTGAATCACAGCATGGACTGGGTGTCTAGGGATAGAATGAGGTGTTCAGAAGACAGGAAGGAGTGGGAGGGTTGGAGGCATTTCAAGTACCATCATCTAGTCTGAACCACCAATCCAAAGGATGCCATTTCCCAGTTACTATGCACTTCAAAAACAACTGCCATTTCTCCGTAGGAGGCCACCCATAGGATGACTAGTACCAGCTTCTTGAGCTCCTGACCTAGCAAACATACTTTTAATTGGCAGAGGAATTACTTCTGTCACCAATTAATGCTGTCATTCTGGACACATTAAAAAACTGGTTTTCAGGCTAACACAGCATGGACACCAGCTCAGCTACCTTAACCTACTGCCCCCTGTTCTATCTATCCCAATTGTAAGGTATATGTCTTTCTTTCCTTCTCCATGACAGTAGACACACCTCTTTGCCTGCCCAAGGAAAAGCCTCATCATACAACTCTGCATCAGACCAGTATGACTACCAGAGTATCTGTAGTAGCTCTGAAACATCAGGGATAGAATATTCTTCCTCTGGTGTTGAGTTCTATACAAGAAGAATTCGAACCTCTTTTTTTTTTTTTTTTAGTTTTTTTTTTTATTAATTACACTTTATTCATTTTGTATCCCCCCATAAGCCCCTCGCTCTGCCCCTCCCGACCCCACCCTCCTTCCCCTTTCTGCATGCATGCCACTCCCCAAGTCCACTGATAGGGGAGGTTCTCCTCTTCTTTCTGATCTTAGTCTATCAGTTCTCCTCAAAAGTGGCTGCATTGTCCTCTACTGTGGCCTGATAAGGCTGCTCCCCCCTCAGGGGGAAGTGATCAACGAGCAGGCCAATCAGATTATGTCAGAGGCAGTCCCTCTTCCCATTACTATGTAACCCACTTGGACACTGAACTTCCATGGGCTACACCTGTGCAGGGGTTCCAGGTCATCTCCACGAATAGTCCTTGGTTGGAGTATGAGTCTCTGGGAAGGTCCCTGTGTTCAAATTATCTTGTTCTGTTGCTCTCCTTGTGGAGTTCCCGTCCCCTCCAGCTCTTACTATTTCCCACTTCTTACATAAAATTCCATTCACTCTGCCCATCAGTTGACCATCAGGCTCAGCATCTGCTTTGACAGTCTATACTGCAGAAGCTTTCAGAGGCACTCTGTGGCAGGTTTCAAGGTTGTTTCCTGTTTTCTTCTGGCTTTCAGAGGCCCTCTGTAGCAGGTTCCGAGGTTGTTTCCTATTTTCTTTTTCTTCTGATGTCCATCCTCTTTGCCTTTCAGGATGGGGATTGAACATTTTAGTTAGGGTCCTCTCTTTTGCTTAGTTTGTTTAGATGTACAAATTTTAGTGGGGTTATTCTATATTGTATGTTTCCTCTTTACCCTGAAGACAGAGCAGGAAGGCTGGCTGGGTTAACAGTCAAAACTTCCACCTGAAGCCTGGGTGGTGCTCTCTAAAAATGCTTGGCCTAGAGAAAGGAAGGAAGGAGGGAGAGAGAGCGAGAGAGAGGTAGGGAGGGAAGGAGGGAGAGAGGAAAGAAAGAAAGAAAGAAAGAAAGAGAAAGGAGGAAAGGAGGAAGGAAGGAAGGAAGGAAGGAAGGAAGGAAGGAAGGAAGGAAGGAAGGAAGGAAGGAAGGAAGGAAGGTTCCCTTGGGAGTTGAGTCATAAATTGATTCTTTAGCACTAATTTATACAATATTCAAACATATGAAAACACACAGAAAATCTCAAAATATGTCAATAAAACAAACATCTAAATTATAGTTACTACCATAAGAATTATCCCTATGTAAGGTTTGTGGTTTGTAAAGAGAGACTAAATTGCCACTTTGCCCTATTTCTAAATTTTATATGATAAAACAAAGTAGGAAAATCCTGTACTGCCAGGTACATTACACAGTCTTTGGGCAAAATCAACACAGGCTACTAGATATTATTTTAGTATACCTTAGGACTCCACATTCTATTGATTGAACTACTTTTGATTCTTGCTGCAGCTGATATTAACTTGTAGATATCACTCACTAGATATAGAAAAAAGATTTGTCCAACAGTATGGATAATATTAAATATTTCAAAGTGTTGCATGTAAGATGGTGATAGGTTTTTTTATATAATTCTGTAATATTATTCTATCATTTAATTCACTGTATGTACAAAGTTTGGTATCTTGTTTTTATCTTTATCTTGTATATGTGAAATACACACATCTTCTTTCACTGCTTCTTGATATTAGCAGTTGTTCATTGTGTTGGTAAAATTCTTTCACTATGCTCATATCAATTAACACAAGTCACAATTTTAACTGTTTGAAAATATATAGCATTCTCAGATCAAAGAACATAAGTTTTCTCCTATCTAAAAATAATGAAACATTGTATATTTCCAACAGTTTGTAATCTGTCTCCAAATCAACTTCATTCCTGACTTGTGAAATACTCCTCTATGAAGTTTGACTGTAGTCTGTGGCTTTTTTGTTGTGGCAAAATACATAGAACGTAAAACTTAACATTTTAATCAATTTAAAGTAAACAATTCAGTGACATAAGTACATTCACAAGGTTGTTGGAACCATCACCACTGTCTAGTTCCAGAACTGTGTTGCCACCTAAAAAGGAAGTGTTATAATTGTTTCAGTGTAATAATTACACGAGAAATTTCATTTTTTTTTGTACCAACAGCCTTATACAAATTTAGTAAGCCTGGTTCTGAAGTCTCGTTCATTTATAACTTTGCTAAATCACTTTATCTCTAAACGTTTTTTTTAACACTGTAGGTTAGTTGTTTATACAAACTTAGCTCCCACACAGGCCCACCTACAACCAGAGTCACTAGATGGAAACATACTAACTTTTGTGTGTTTTGCTAATTTTTTTGTTTATTCAATGCTTTTCTCTAATTTAACATTGCATATTTCAATCTAGATCAGGGCTATATAAAACTCCTTCACCACAATGAGATGCACCCATTTTATTCATGCACAAAATTTAAAGTAAGATTTAATTTTCAAATTTGATGCCAAATTCTTTTTAGTTTTACATATATAAATCTACTAATATTTCGAGGTGGTGGTGGCTCACACCTTTAATCCCAGCACTTTGGAGGCAGAGGAAGGTGGATAGTTAGAGGCCAGCCTGGTCTACAGAGCAAGTTCCAGGACAGCCAGGGCTTTACAGAAACCCTACCTCCAAAAACCCAAGAAAAAAATTACTAATGTTTCATGCTAATAAATCAATCCATATATAGTTACACATAATGGTTGTACAATGTTCCCTTAATACTTTCTTTGGACTATCATCATACAAGAAATATTACTTCTGGGCCTATTAAATTAGACACAGTAGTTCTCAACCTTCTTAATGTTTTTTTTTTTTTTTTGATTTGTGATTCTTCTAAGAGTTTTATTATTTTTTTTTCTTTTTTTAATTTTATTTTTTTCTTATCTTATCTTACATTTTATTAACTCTGTATCCCAGCTGTATCCCGCTCCCTCATTCCCTCCCAATCCCACCCTCCCTCCCTCCTCTCCACCGTGCCCCTTGCCAAGTCCACTGATAGGGGGACCTCCTCCCCATTCATCTGATCCTGTTTTATCAGGTATCTTCAGGACTAGATGCAAAGCCCTCCTCTGTGTCCTAACAGGACTGCTCCTCCCTTGCGGGGTGGGGAGGTCAAAGAGCCAGTCATTGAGTTCCTGTTAGAAATAGTCCTTGTTCCCCTCACTATGGGAAACCAATTGGTTACTGAGCTACCAGAGGCTACATCTGAGCAGAGGTTCTAGGTTATATCCATACATGGTCCTTGGTTGAATGTCAGTCTCAGAAAAGACCCTGTGCCCAGGTATATTTGGTCCTTGTGGAGCTCCTATCCTTTCCCCATCAGACTAACTCCCCTTCTTTCTTATGATTCCCTGTACTCTGCCGAAGGTTTGGTCATGAGTGTTTGCTTTGAAAACACTGCTAGTTAGAGTCCTTGAGATGTGCTCAGTAGACTCCTGTCATATGTTCCATGCACATCCCATCTGTCTTTCTAAACGAGGATTGATCATCTTACCCATGTCTGCTCTCTTGATTATCTTTTTAGATTTCATTATGTTTATCATATCTTATAGGTCTATATAAATGAGTATATACCATGTTTGTCTTTCTCCTTCTGGGATATTTCACTCAGAATGATCTTTCCTAGATCCCACCATTTGCCTGCAAATTTCATGATTTCCTCCTTTTTGATTGCTGAGTAGTATTCCATTGTGTAAAAATACCACAATTTCTGTACCCATTCCTCCGTTGATGGACATCTGTGTTGTTTCCAGGCTCTGGCTATTACAAATAAAGCTGCTATAAACATGGTTGAGCAAGTATCCCTTTTGTGTACTTGAGCAAAGTTTGGGTATATACCTAGCAGTGGTATAGCTGGGTCTTGAGGAAGCACTATTCCTAATTGTCTGAGAAAGCGCCAGATAGAAATCTAGTACCTTATGTTGTGGTGAGACCCAACTGCAAAATTATCTCATTGCTACTTCAAGTGAAATTTTGCTACGGTTATGAGTTATAATGTAAATATATTTGGATATAGATGTTTGCTGATGGGGTTGTGACCCACATGTTGAGAATCATAGAATTAGAGTATTTTTCACTCACCTTTTTTAAAAAACAAAATCTACACTTTTATTTACTAGCTGCAGTTTGTGTTACTCAGTTCCTGAAAACTTAACTTATCCCAATTTTGTAGCTGTATCCCTTTCTAAGCTTCTCTCACTTATTTCAACCATGTCATTCATGCTATTGGGACATATCTTCCTACTACACACCTTTCTTCACATCAGGGTTCATTTACAAGAATGCTTACTGTTCAGTGACTGCTTTATCTACATTCCCTTCTCTGAAACCTTTCTTGAGTACAAAACCTCACAATAATCCCCCTTCCTAAAATGGGATTTTCTAGTAAGCATGTGTTTGTTCTAATACTAACCATCTATTTTTTTTATTAATTTTTATTTTTTATATTAATCACAGGTTATTTACTTTGTATCCCAGCTGTAGCACCCTCCCTCATTCCCTCCCAATCCCACCCTCCTTCCCTCATCTCCTCCCTGCTCCTTTCCAAGTCCACTGATAGGGGAGGTCCTCCTCTGCTTCCATTTGACCCTTGTTTATCAGGTATCTCCAGGACTGGCTGCCCTGTCCTCCTCTGTGGCCTGGCAAGGCTGTTGTATTTTCAAATGTGCATAATGTATCTGCACCTGCTTTTTAAAGTGAAGAAGGGCCATTTATGCCATTTTAACACCGAACTTTATTGAAAACACAGACTCAAGTAGAGAACCACATGTTTAAACAGCAAATAGCAGGATAGCTTACTCGTATGACTTGGTTCACTGGGAGCTCAACACTAAAAAGTATCACAATCTGGACAGTAAAACAAATATCAACAAATGTGTTTTCAGTTCTGATATTCATTTTGGCATCCACAAATGATTCAGCTCACCACAAGAGTTTGACAAGTTCACATTAGCATTAAAAATATAAACACAGAACCAGACTGTGCACACGAAAGCACTATTTAGGGCTCTTTGGGAACATAAGGCTGATAAGTGGCAGGTGGTTAATCACACAACTTTATTGTCCTTCTTCAGGATCATTTTGATTATCTATTTGGATTTGCAGCCGTTTAGCTAGCTCTTCAAATTCATGGAATGCAGAAACAAGCGGCTCAAGACTGAAATCATCATCAATTAAAGACATTGCTCCACTTTTTACAATACTGCTGATATTCTGAAACATCTTAATAACAATCTGAATGTTATCATTTGTCTCCTCTATGTTAAAGAGGCCCACAAATATTGAGAGAGCTTTGGCACTGAATAGTTTTTTTGCCACCATAGGATTGTCAGACAAGTTCAACAACATTTTTAGAACATGAAACTTTGTTCTTGCATTGCCTGTGGTTAATAAGGTGAGAAACCCGGACATATAATTGGCAATAAGTGTGTGATAGTCAGTAGTTATGGTGAGGTGTCTAAGCATCCTTATTCCAGTTAGCTGCTCAAGGGAATCCACACTATGGGAAAGGGTTTCCTCACACACTTGACAAATAAATGTCTCAATCATGTTTAGATTTGGATAAGGTGGAGCCATGTGGACCATGTTTTCCAAAAAGTTGGTCCTAACTCTGGAGGAAGGATAATTCATCAGGGTTTCAATAAGTGAGACAACACCAGAATCTCGAATGAAATCTCGGGTAAACTGAGAAGCAGTTCTCATGCCCATTACAATTTTAGATATTTCATGGATAAATGGATCGCGAATTCTTTCCATCAGTAAAAGAAGTTCCTCAAACTCTGCGGAACCAATTTTAAGCTCACACTGGATACAGGTGCAAGACCAATTCTCAGGCTGTGCACATTCCCTGGCCTTAAGATGCTCTCGAATTTCCCGGACTGACCGGTAAGAGGGATCATACTGAAATGGGAACTCAGGTTCAGGAAGATCAGGCCGAGGCACAGAATCCTGCTCTTCCCCTTCTGCACCAAGTTCCACATTCTTGGCTTTTGCCTCAGCATTTTCAGAAGGTTCTTCAGAAATTATAAAGGGTCGTGTGGAAGGGAAGCCAAGCCCACTGGAAGGAGCAGGTTTGAATTCAATAGTAACCTCATCCCAGGATTTGGGCCTAGATGCTTCATTAAGCTCCTCCTCAGCTAGATCTCTGAACCTGCTCTTAACCCTGTACACAGGAGTGGGATTTGGGTCAAAACATGCCTCATCTCTATCCCAAAACCAAGACCCAAATATGGCCTCTTCTTCAGACTCAGGATTGACCTCATCTCTGGCCACAGCTCCCAAACTGGACTTTTCTTCAGTCCAGAACAACGATCCGCCAATGGCTCCCTCTTCAGCCCCTGGTTCAGATTCACAGATTGCTGAAGCTCCAGCCTCCAAACTGGTCTCTTGTTCTGCCCAGAACCAGGACCCAATAATCACTTCCTCCTCAAACCTGGACTCTTGTTGGACTCTGTCACCATTTTTAACATATTTTTGGTTCCTCTTTTCCAAGGAGTTATTAGACTCTTCCTTGTCTCTGCGCCTGAATCTATTAGCTTTTTCCGCAGGCAAAAACCAGGACTCTTTATAGAACTCATCTTCATCTTCAGATTCAAAATAGTCCTCCCTCTTTGTCCTGGTATTGGGTCTGACATTAGCCTCCTCCCTGCCTCTGGGTCTAAGCAAGTCATTAGTATTTTCTCCAGCCCAAAAGCAGAATGGGTTGCCCGCCTCATCCTCAGACCCAGACCAAGAATCAATATAGGGTTCTTGTTTGGATCTGGGCCTGGCCCTGACATTAGTCTGATGTTTAGCCCTGTGCCTGGATCTAGTATTCACCTCTTCCCTGGGCCAGGATCTGATACCAGGCTCCTCTCCAGTCCAGTAAGAAGACATTGTAGAGGTTTCATCAGCTGACCAAAATCCAGACTCATTACAGGTCTCCTCCCTAGCTCTGGGCCTGGGATAACACCAAGAACCCATATTAGCCTCCTCTCCTGGTCCAAACCAAGGATGGATTCCATTCTGATCCTGGGTGCCAGGAAAGGTTTCTCTGTCCATATTGACCAGTTTTCTATCCATAGATAGACTCTTAGATTTAGTAATTGATGTAAACTCAGCATTGACCAGTGGCCATGTGACAGCATTAGAGAAGGGTGCTCCCTCAGCATGTAACATTGCCTCAGCCCCAAACTCACTCTGGGCCCAAGCCTGGGCATCACCCTTAGGCCTTGCCCCTGGGATTGGCTTGGCCTCAGTCTTGGGGCGAGCACCACCTATTGCCCTGGCATCAGTTTTGGGCCTGGCACCAGTCATTATCTGGGCTTCAGATCTAGGCCTGGCTCCAGTCATTGCCTGGGCCTCAGATCTAGGCCTGGCTCCAGTCATTGCCTGGGCTCCAGTTTTAGGTCTTGTTCCAGACACTGCCTGGATTTCAGTTTTAGGCCTTGCCCTAGAGGAAGATTTACTTTCAGTTTTGGGCCTGGCACCACTTGTTGCTGTAGCCTGGGGCCTGACTTTGGGTCTGACCACCAACGGAACCTCATTTTCTCCTTCTGACCCACCCACAACCTTTTCCTGAGGCTTATTATCAGGCTTAGCCTGAGAACCAGTCTGAACTTCTGTCCCAGTCATGGTAAAAACTAGAGAGAAGCTCAATTAAGAATGCCTACCAAAGCCTTAGTCACAACAACAGATCTATCACAATATTGTATCTTCACACTATGATCTTTTGATGAGCCAAGAGATACAGTGAGAAGCAAAGGTAAGTCACCAATCCAGCTCCAATGAGACTCTTACTCAAGCAGTCTCAGTCAATAACACAGATACAGTGCAGAAGAGGCAAAAACCAAGCTGGAGGAAGATGGACAGGTCCTAGGTGGGGGCAGACCAGTTGATTGCAGCGGTCAGCAGCAACCCCAGCACCACCAAGCAGCCACTGCAGGTGATCTAGAAGAAAAGAGAACGGGGCAATGAGGCTTACACAGCTCTGTTGCCTCCTGTGGAAACTTACACAGAGACACGAGAGCATGATGCTGAGTGGCACAGCTCAGCCATGAGAAAACTCTAATGTTCCTTTTGTCTGCTGGAAAACAGGTACATTGTGGAGGAGAAAGCACACATGCTTTGAATGGGGGAGGGAGGAATCCCTAAATCCCACAATAGTCACTCAAGGGTAACCTCTACTACCCCCACTTAAAAGTGAACCCTCTCCCATACCAACCTTCACTGATGTGGCAGGACTCTCCCCTCTTCTCTGTGTTCAAGTAGTGTTAAGACCAACAGCTGACTGCAAGAAATCCTACAAGAGCATGAAACAAAATGGAGTCTCAATGTGTGTTAGAAGGGCGAGGATCCCTGAGCCCAACAAACAACAAAACCATGCCTGCTGTCTGTCTAAAGTTTCTGCCCCTGGTCCCAGCACTCAGGTCTTGTCCTGTGGATCACAGTCTAACTCACACCTATCTCAACACTCTTAGTATCTCTACAGGAAATAAAGGATGCTATAGCAGTGAGCAAATTTAGGGGACAGTAAACCCTCTTGGGTTGCAGCAATCTGAATTTGCCTCCTCAGTAGCTGGCTCCTGCCTGCAC
>NW_026592095.1:0-5147 GCF_907164565.1 Psammomys obesus | reverse complement strand
CTGCCTGCACTGTTCCTGAGTTTCACCAACCTCCAGAGATCAGAGACAGTCTCCTTGATGCCTTCTCTCCTTTCCTGCAGAAACGAACAGCCTTAAAGCAGGCCTGTGGACAAAGAGGTGAAAATGTAAGCCACCAGGAATTGATGGCAGCAGCTGATCTTATGGAGAAGCACAACTCCAAGGAAAAGGACCAGATCGTGTGTCCTTGCGCACTTAGGGTCCTACTGCTGGAAGGTTCTTGTTTGATTTAGTCTGGCTGCAGGGTTCTTGAGGTAACACCTCCTCTTGATGTCATACTCATTAGTCCCGTCTGCAATTTTGAGGACTCATCGCTAGGTGGCGACATTTCCTTGCCTTGCGCAGCAAAAAATGGGGGAGCTGCTCAGCACATTCTAGAAAGCAGGTTCTGAAGTGGTCCTGGGATTTATGACTCCGTCATCATCCCCAACGCATCTTTTCAGACCCCAGATTTGGGAGGGAGGGGAAGGGCAGTGGGGAAAGGACCCGCAAGGCTGTGAAAATGAGATTAGGAGATACCAATGAATGCCCCACCTGTTCGGGTCTGTCACCCCCACCCTTTTCGCATCTCCACTCACTGTCTGGTGCCCACTCCCATTGCCACACACCTCCAGAAATCCACGCCATTTTCCTGTTCCTCTTTTCTCAAGCCTCTGGTCTACAGATGCTCACTGTGGCCTGTCAGAATACGCCAAACCTACCCTGCAGACAGGAGACTTTGCCATCAAGCAGGAGCCTGTGAGAAGTGACAGCACCCAGGATGCAGGGTACCAGGACCCCTCTCCTGAGCCAGATCAGAACCCTAGTAACTGAGGCGACTCACCACCCACCAGCTGAGCTGGCCCCGGAGCTGGTTACCCACCCTGCACCCAACCCCCTGGGCTCCCAGCTTGTTGCCCCCCCCGCCCCCCCCCCCCCGAACTCCTGAATCGCCATTTCTCCCGCAGCTGTCTCCCTTGGACCTGTCGACTCCCGGCGTGACCCCACCCCCACCACACACTCCCGCGTCATTTCTTCTGCAGCTACCTAGCCCATAACCCTTACAGGGCCCAGACACTGTGGAGGGCGGGACACAGGCACCTGGAAAACCAACTGCCATGCTCTGCCAGCCTCCAGACTATCACATCCAGTCGCTCCAGCGGCTCCCTGCGCCAGCTCCCCGGCCCGGGATACCGCCTCCTCCTCACTGCCCGTGGTCTCTGGGGCACTGCGCCCTACTCCAGGGAGCAGCCACGACCGGCGCAGCCACGACCCGCTCGCCTCCACCGGACTGTCAGGGCCCGGCAGTGGTCCGCAGTGCGCGACCGACCGCCCAGAGCCCTCGACACACTCCCACTTGCCTGGCCAGGCGCACGGCCCAGCGCTCTGGGCTCTCCCGCGTCCCCCGTCTGCTCCTGGCTGCCCTCAGTCCTCCGCAGCTCCTCTCACCGGGCTCTGACTGCTTTGAGTGCGTGTGGAACGGCAGAGATGCGTCCCGCCCCCACGCCTCTGCACCAAAGGGGCAGGGGCTGCGCAGGATGCGGCAGGCAGAGCTCGCCTAGAGGGTGTCGGGAAGGGGGCGGAGGGATATGTCGCCAGGCTCGACGCCCCCTCCTGGACCCACAGTAGTTCCGACTCGGAGTGGGCGGAGCCAGAGACAGCCTCACTCCACTTGGAGGGGTGGGTTGCACCACTGGGCTTCAGAAGACCCCTGTTTACACTAGCCAGAGACCACCACCAATTTTTTTGGCGCCACTACACTGTTTGGGATGTCTGAGGGATAGGGTCTATGAGGGCTTTGGAGGGAGGGGGGCCTATCGAGAGTAGTCCTGGACTTGGGGAGCGGAGGAAGCAGGAGCTAGATACTGAGTGAACCCTAGGTTCATTTGCACTCAGAAAGAAGCTTGAAAGAGCCTACCCATCCCAGCACCCCCTCTCTACTCTCCCTCACCTCCCCCACTTTTCTGATGACAGTAGAAGTGGAGGGGGGTTGTTAGTACTGCAGCTGAGAGGTGACAGGTGACCTAGCAACAGCCAGCCAATAGGTTTCTGTTGGTTTTCCCATGTTTTTTTTTTTTTTCTTCACAGTTTCATGCAACCGTGAGGAGGAAGACACTTGTCTCTAAGGGATCCAAAGCGGGGGCTTCTACTGCATCCCCCACCACTGATTCCCTTCCAAAGAGGACACAGAGACAGAGAGGGAAAGAGGGAGAGAGGGAAGGGAGAAAGAAAGGGGAGAAGGAAAGAGATTGATTCTCATTCAAAGTTGCAATACCCTTTGTCTTACTTATTGTCTGTCCCCACAATTGCCTTTTCCCTGGCAGTATTTGCAGGGTGTCATGGAGTCACGCGCCTCTGCTCTCCCACAGCCAAGTGTTAGGGCCCATTTTGTGCCAATTCGGTTTCCTTGCCCATGGTTCTCTGAAATCTCTTGAAAGCCATGTCCAAGCTCTCATTTGACAGTGTGCAAATGCAGGAGGGATTAACTGTCTTGGATCTCAGCCACACCTAGCTGCCTAGGCTCACCTTATCTGTCAGGGAAAAATCCCTCCATGCATCTTTTTCCTCAAGACTCACAACCGGATGATTTTGAGTCTTTCCCTTTACGCCACTACAAAATTCCATCTGCTCTTCATACTCTCTTTTCTGCTCTTGCTTTGTGAGAAAAAGCAACAGTGGCGTTAAGCACACACTATAGTCCTTGAGCTTGCCCATTTAGAAATTCATTTACACACCTACCCAGGGTTTAGCAAAATAACTACGCCATACTCAGGAAATGTAAACATATGTTATGTGACCAAGAACGTTGAGGTAGAACTATGGTTAATCGTGGAATTTAACACACAATTATGCTGGATAATTCTGCCCAATATAACTGCAAGGGTTATAGGTGTGGCATAAGGTTCTGTGTTTGAAGGAAGAAGCGTTGGGGAAAATCTGGAACTTCTGTTGTTAGCTTTGAAGATGGAAGGACCACAGTAGCCATTGAATGTAATGTTGTTTTTTGTTTTTTTTTTTTTAAATGGGATGAAAGCTAAAGATTCTCCCATGGTAATTTTAGAAGGAAAGGAACTCTCTCATAACACCTTTGCATTAGTGTCACTTTTTAAAATAATTTGTAACCTCCATAATTGTAAAACAATAAATATGCATTATCTTAACCTACAACATGTGTAACACACTGCCTCTGTCTAGTCTCTGTTGCATCTCTTTATGTTCAAAGAACCTTTGATATTCCTCAATATATTTGATAGTCCTAAAATATGTTCATGTACGGAACAAACCTTTTCTTACCAATATTCCCAAGCAATAGTGTTTAATGAACTTCATAGAATGTACATCGTATTTAGTATTTTAAGCCACTTTAAAGAACAAGTTATTATTTTATGTGTATGGGTATTTTGCATGCAAGTATGTTTGTGTACCTCATGCTTGCTTGGTACTGCATATGTCAGAAGGACATAGGATCGCTTGTAACTGAAGTTACAGATGGCTGTGGGCCAATATCTTACTGGGATCAAACTTACCTCTTCTAAGATGCTAAGTGCTCTCTAGCCCCTTGTATTCAGTACTTTAAGCAATCTAAAACAGGTGAAATTATATTGAAGAAAATAGGTGTGTTATATGAAAATTTTGTGATGCTTTGTGCAAATCCCACTGGCTTTGGTCTGAGGAGATTCTAGAATCACTATGCTGTGAATATTGAGGGAGTTGCTGTAATTTGTTATAGCAGCGTAACAAAGTCCTTTCCCACCCTGGTAAGTCCTATACTCACTCTCTTTCACTGTGTTTCAGTCTCTAGGAAGATTTGTTTGGCAATCATGTTTCAGCATTGCTAGCCATGATTGCCTCTTTTCTCTCCTTTTGCTAAAGAAATACTTTTGTGATGGTCCTTGAAGCTAAGCTTCGGCACTGTTTATTCTTATTATTTTATTTTGTAATCACTGATATTTAGTGGAACCCTACTTTCACTGTGAAAGTATTATTAGTATTTCTTTGTGAATAGATATTTACTCTAACCATATATTGTTTGTATGTTAAGAACCTCTCCCCTCCCCCCAAACAACTCAGGCTGTTGCTAAGGCTAGTTGTTGCTTTCCACAAACTGATGGTAAGGCTCTATTGCTGAAGACAATACTTACAGAATTTATTGAACATGGAGAAGTCAAGCTGGTGCATACATAAATCTTGTATGTACTCTGCATCCTTCCAAAGGAGAAAGCTACAAAATCTTCAGTCTATAATGCTTTCCTGTCTGCAGGATGTGCTAGTGCAATAGTGGCACAAAGCTTGTGAGAATAACCAGTCAGTGTCTGATTAGATTTAAGGCACATTCCATGAGATGGTACCTATCTCTGACACTGTTCAGGTGACCAGAACCTGAGACTAGATTGATCAGGGACCTAGTATAAAACCAAATGCTACTTTGGTAATAGTATTTGCTGCTAACTGCTAAAGGAATATTGCAATAAAATGAATCCTAAGGACATTCTGCTATGCTCACACATTAGTGTCTTTTTCAACCATTTTCAGGGTAGCTGCCTCCTGCAGCAGATGGGAATACTTACAGAGACCCACACCCGGACAATGTGCAGAGTAGAAGACTTTGGAACACTCAGTCCTAAATGGGATGTATCCATCAAATCCCTCCCCTCAGGGCTCAGGAAACCTCACAGTAGAGGCGACAGAAGGATTGTAAAAGCAAGAGGGGGTAGCAAATAGCAAGACAAGAAGGCCTTCTAAACATAGTAAGACTTTCTAAATACAGCAGGACCAATAAACATATGAACTCATGAGACTGCAGCTAAATGCATAGGGCTGGCAAGGGTCTGAGCCTGATGAGGTCCTACTGCTGAGAGAGGAAGTAGACAAAAGTCAACGTCCCCAACGCAGAAGCTATCACCAATTGATAACTTCTTGCAAATGAAAAAAATTAGTTTTCTACAATGGAGTCTCACTCATTATACAAACCACAATTATGGGAAGACTCCATGCCCAGCAGTAGATGGTCAACACAAAACTACCTCAATGGCATTTTTGGAGGTTCCTTGTCTCATAAAGTTTTGTCGGTATTTTTTTTTTCTTTCCTTGAAGGTCCTTTGCGCATATATATATATATATATATATATATATATATATATATATATATA
>NW_026592094.1:0-6773 GCF_907164565.1 Psammomys obesus | reverse complement strand
ATATATATATATATATATATATATATATATATATATATATATATAGTGGTTTATGTTTTATGGTATTTCTCTGTATGTGTATGTTTGTGTTTCTTCACCTATGTATGTATGATTCTTATGCTTTTTGTTTTTTTGTTTTGTCCTATTTCAATTTTTTTATTTTTTTAATATCAGTTACCGTTTATTAACTTTGTATCCCAGCTGTATCCCACTCCTATATTCCCTCCCAATCCCACCCTCCCTCCCTCCCTCCCTCATCTCCTCCCTTCCCCTTTCCAAGTACACTGATAGTGGAGAACCTCCTCCCCTTTCATCTGATCCTGGTTTATCAGGTATCTTCAAGACTGGCTGCAAAGTCCTCCTCTGTGGCCTAGCAGGGCTGATCTTCCCTCGGGGGGGGGGGAGGGGGAGAGGGAGAGGTCAAAGGCTTACCATTGAGTTCATGTCAAAAATAGTCCCTGTTCCCCTTACTAGGGTACCCACTTGGATACTGAGCTACCATGGGCTACATCTGAGTAGGGGTTCTAGGTTATATCCATACATGGTCCTTGGTTGGAGAAACAGTCTCATAAAAGACCCCTGTGCCCAGATATATTTGGTCCTTGTGGAGTTCCTCTCCTCTCCAGGTCATATTAACTCCCTCTTCTTTCATATGATTCCCTGCACTCTGCCTAAGGTTTGGTTAGGAGTCTCAGCATCTGCTTTGATACACTGCTAGGTAGAGTCTTTCAGAGGCCCTCTGTGGTAGGCTCCTGTCCTGTTACTTTTTTTCTCCTACATCCAATGTCCATCTCATTTGTCTTTCTAAGTGAGGATTGATCATCTTACCTCAGTTCCTCTTGTTTATCTTTAGGTGTATAGATTTCATTATGTTTATCGTATCTTGTAGGTCTATATAAGTGAGTATATACCATGTGTGTCTTTCTCCTTCTGGGATACCTCACTCAGAATGATCTTGTCTAGATCCCACCACTTTGGCTGCAAATTTCATGGTTTCCTTGTTTTTAATTTCTGAGTAGTAGTCCACAATTTCTGTATCCATTCCTCCGTTGATGGACACTTGGGTTGTTTCCAGATTCTTTCTGTTACAAATAAAGCTGCTACAAACATGGTTGAGCAAATGTCCTTGTTGTGTACTTTAACATCTTTTGGATATATGCATAGGAGTGGCATAGCTGATCTTGAGGAAATGCTATTCCCACTTGTCTCGGGAAGCACCAGATTGATTTCCAAAGTGGTTGTACCAGTTTGTTTTGTCCTATTCTTGCTTGTTTGTTTTATCTAATTTTTATTATGATGATTATTTAGATGCAAGTTTGTATCCTAATGATTGAGAGAGAGAGTTAGAGAGAGAGAGAGAGAGAGAGAGAGAGAGAGAGAGAGGTGTGGGTTCGAGTGGGTGGGGAAATTGGGAGGATCTGAGAGGAGTTGAGGAAGGGAAAAACCATAATCAGAATATACTCTATTTTTTTAAATCTTTTTTTTTTTTTTTTTTTTTTTTGGTGTTTCAAAACATGGTTTCTCTGTGTAGTCTTGGCTGTCCTGGGCTTGCTCTGTAGACAAAGGCTGGCCTCAAACTCACAGAGATCTGCCTGCCTCTGCCTCCCTGAATGCTGGGATTGCAGGTGTGTGCTACCACACTCAAGTTAAAAATATATTTTCAATTAAAAAGAAAGAAAAAAGTGTCGGAAGATTATTTTTATAATATATCTGGATATGTATGGATGCTGTCTATTAGAGAAAGACCACCTTAGTTCTGATGTTTAAATGGTCTTACCTGGGGCTGGAGAGATAGCTCACTGGTTAAAAGCACATTGTTGTTCTAGACCTGTGGTCAGTTCCCAGGACTTATCTTTGTGAGCGAGCTGTATAGCTAGATTCTAGAAATCTGATACCTTTTCAGGCCTCCATAGACATGTGTAAAAATAAATAAAAAATAAATATTTTTCTGCTCAGTATGAATAACACTTAAGAGATGTGGATTAAAGCTTTGATGAAGTGTGTTTGTTTGTGTGTATGTGTGTTTTAATGCCAGACTGAAAAACTTGTTGGACAATGCAGTGTGAATTTTTTTAGACTCATGGAGAATGTGTCAGGAACATTTATTGACCTGAGAGCAGCTTTATTCTATGCTCTTTCTGTGCATACTAGTGCTTTGCCACACCTACTTTTCACTTCTGGGTATTAGTCCTGGAGCTGCTTGCCAGAGATAATCCCTTCCTCTCCTTTCAGTTCCCCCTCTTTCTCCCTCCCTTTCTCTTTCTCTTTCCTCTCCCCTTTCTCTCTGTTTTTTTTTTTTTTAACAAACAGTATTTCTCTGTGTAACCCTGGCTGTCCTCTACTCACTTTGTAGACCAGGTTGGCCTTGAACTCACAGTGATCCACTTGCCTTTGTCTGAGTGTTGAGATTAAAGGTATGTGCCACCAAGCCTGGCCAGCTTATCTCTTGAGCTTCACCTGATCACAGAGTTCAGTTCCCTCTTCAGCAATACAAAAGGAGAGGGAGAAAGGAGAGATAAATAACACTAAGGATGTTTGAAAAATCCAGAGAAGCATACATTTCATGCTTACCTAAAGGTATACACATATATAAGTGCATGTATATACATAAACACACTTGCATGAGCCATAGTCAATCTGACAAAACCCCAATACCAAGCATGAAAAACCTCCTTTAAAGTTGTTGTTAAGGGAAGTTCATGGGGTTCTCCTTAAACACTATAGGCTATTGACAATGGATTTGGTTTCCTCTGAGAATTTGAAGGTAATACCCTATTGCTAAAGACACTACATACTTTGGACACAGGACTTGGAGGGATCAAGGTGTGAATGACCCGGAGGTCATCTCCCTGAAGACTAGCTCTCACAGTACAACAAGATATGCAGTCTGCCAGATGAAGAACAAATCCTGTAGTTTTACCCACCTATGAAACCTGTAAATACCAATGACCAGCATGAAACCCAAAAGTGTAATAGTGACGCTTGTATCTTGCAGGTAACAATAGTTGTCTAATTGGAGTTAAGGTCTGCTCAATAGGAGGAAATTCATGCCTGGCACTATAAATGTAACCAACTATCCTTGGCTGGTGATGTCATGGACCTTATACTACCACCACATTTTTAAAACCAATATAGATTCTAATGCATTCTAGCAATTACTTTTATATATACAGATAAGTATAACTCTCACTTATCATCAAAGAAAGAAACACTTTTGCAACAGCAGCAGCAGCAACAACAAACAGATGGACCATTCAGAAAAGCACAATTTGTCAAAATGCAAATAACAACTGGCTGTGGGTGCCCAGCACCTAGTGATACAGTAAGTAAAACGTCTTCCTTAGTGCACTTTTTTCTGCATGGTATAATCCCATTAGTGAATATATAACACTTGAGATGTGGGTACCAAAGTCCAACATATGTATATGTTTAGGTATATGTATGTATATGTATATACATACATGTATCTGAGGATGTACATTCAGGGAACACCACAGGAACGGGTCTGCTATGAGATTATATTTTCTATACAAAACAAGGAAATTTCACCTATAAGATCTCAACAATATATGGTAGCTTAACCAATACCTGATCGATGTCAAGGCCAGCTGATATGCCACTGTAGATTGGTGAAATCTAACAAAGTGCCACCCTAGATGAAGAGCTATAGGCAATTAATGACTGTTGGGAAAGAGAATCACTCCTCCCCAAGGATGAGCACTCTAATTATCTAATGCTAAGTGGTCAGCCCTAAAAATATATACACATGAACAACACTAAATTAACTCAGCAAACTGTATTTGTACATGTATATGTAACAATAATAACTATAGAAAATAGAACAAACAAAAATTAATTGGACATGGGGTTGGAGAGAGGATGACTCAGCAGTTAAGAACACTGGCTCAACTTCCAGAGGACTCAGTACAATTTCTAGCACCCAAATGGCAACTAACAACCATCTTTAACTCCTGTTTCAGGGGACCAGATGATCTTTTCTGACTTCCACAGGCATTAGGCATATATGCGGTACACAGATATACATACAAGCTAAACATCTACACACATACAATAGGATAAAATAAAGAAGATGACATGAAGTTGCAAGACAGATATGTTGAGAGTTCCTGAGGGGAGTCTAAGGGAGAAAGTGGGAATAGACATTGGTCATAATACACTGTATACATGTATGAAACTTTCAAATAATAAAGACAACAACCTAAATAAAAAGCTGCAACTTAAAAAGGAGTGAGAGGAAAGGTCATGGGGAAGTATGGGAGGAACTGAAGGAGAAAGAATATGGAATGGTTTTGATTAAAATGCATTGTATAATTATATCGAATTCTTAAACAATAAGTAAAAATTATATTTAATTTTGAAATATTTTTAAAATATTTATTTACTTTTATTTTATGTTTTTGAGTGTTGTATATGTGTGTCTGAAAATACAGTTGGTATGTACCTGATCCCAGAAGACACTAGAAGATGGTGTTTGATCTTCTGTGGTGTTACAGAAAGTTATGAGCCATCACATGGTTTCTGGGAACAGAACCTGAATCCTCTGCAAAAGCAGAAAGCCCTCTTAATTGATGACCCATTTCTCCAGTTCCACATTTCAGAATTTTAACTCAAGAAGTTACTTTTATTTCCTTTCATATGTTCATCTAATTTAATTATGATATTGTGATTATCATCCAGTCTTTTTTGTCCCTCTTGTTTACCTATTTTCTCCATCTTTGCTATAATTTACCAGTAGTTTCTTAACCCAACTTTTTAAAATTTTCATTCATCTTCCTTTATATTTTGTATTTTATTTATTACTTATTGTATGTGAGTGTGTGTGAATGTGTATGTTTGTGTGTGTGTGTGTGTGTGTTCATGCATGCATGGAATAGAGAAGACCATGGTGAACTTGTAGATGTCATGTGAAAAGCAAAGATCATCACATAAGAACAAAAGCTCTGGAATCTTGTATTACTGAAAGTGAGGCAGTTTCTTCTCTGACTTTGCAAAGCTGGACATCAACTCACAATAGCAGGCATCCTGATTGAGACAGAGAGCTATCTTTATAATCCTGAACCCCTGATCCTTCCTTTCTTCCCTTATTAATAGAGTGTGGTGGTTTGAATGAGTATGGCTCCCATAGGCTCATTATTTTTGAATGCTTGGTCCTCAGTTGGTGGAACTGTCTTCGGAAAGATTAGGGGGTGTGGCCTTATTGAAGAAGTTGTGTCACTGGGAGTGGGCTTGAATCTGTTTGGGAAGGATTAAGAGGTATGGCCTTATTGGCCTGAGGGTAGGTTTTGAGGTTTCAAAAGCTCATGCTAGGCCCAGTATCCCTCTCTCTCCCTGTACTTGTGGGTAAGATATACGTTCTCAGCTACTGTTGCAGCTTCATGCCAGCTGCCATCCTGCCCTCCATGATGAGCATGAATTTACCCTCCAAAACTGTAAGGGGGCCCAATATTAAATGCTTTGTTTTTCCTAAGAGTTTCCTTGGTCATGGTGTCTCTTCACAGCAATAGAATAATGACTGAGTAATCAGGAATCAGGAAGGTACAATCTTACATGTCCTCTACATCTTATCTTTCCCTCTGTCTTTACATTTGTCATTTTCTCAACCAAAACCATGCATGGTTTCATCTGTTCCTTTTTATATGTTATTTATTTTTATTTGTTTATTTAAATATTTATTCTTATTTTTATTCATACAAGCACATTACATTTGTGAGAATCTCAGAGGACAGGGGATAGTGTTTAGTTCCCCAGAGCTGGAATAATAAAGAGTGAGCTCCATGAAGTGAATGCTGGAAACTGAACTCAGGTCCTCTCTGGGAGATCTTGTAACTGTTAAACAAACCTTATAATCCCATATCTTGTTTATTTTTAGGTTTATTGGATTAAGGACCTCACATTCAGGCACTATGTATTGCTGTTAGTAATTTTCACTACAAGCTCATTTTTTTGGATGGGGGTATTTCTTAGTAAAGAGTTTGGGTGTGATGGATAGCTAGGTTAACATATTCACACAAGGGCCTAGTGTTTTCTATTTACCTGTGTTTGGACCCAAGCTGGCTCCAGACACTTTTTAAAATGAACGTTCAAATTTTTATTTCTCATAGTATCTCCTTCCAACATGTGGATCCTGGGAATGGATATTAACTTGGATCATCAGATTTGGCTGAACGTGCTTTTACTCACTGAACCATCTCTTTGCCCCTTCTTATTTTTATTTAATTTTTTAAATTTGGTTGTTTTAGAGACAGGGTTTCTCTGTGTAGCCTTGGCTGTCCTGGACTTGCTTTGTAGACCTCTAATTCACAAAGATCTACCTGCCTCTGCCTCCCTGAGTATGAACCACCACACCCAAATTTAATTTTGCTTTTGAACTTTGTAATTATTGGAAACTTCTGAATGTTTTTTCTTTTTCTTTATCGTGTCCTACCAATTGCCCTTTCTCTTCCCTTCTGCTTTCTGCTCCATTCCTTTCCTTATTTTGTTTTGACTGATTTAAACTTGCATCACTTATATTTTCTCCCTTCCCTGTGTCTTTCCTTTATGTATTTCATTCACTATGTCTATATTTATCCTGAATAATATTTCAGAGCACACTCCCAATAGTGGGTTTGTGGTCACTGGTGATGTATTAATGAGTTCTAACCAAATTTAATGTATTTCTACATATTGTAAAGTTTGCATTTGTAGTTTTGATAAAAGTTCGCTTTCTTTTTTCACTTAATGGTACTGAGAATTAAGTTCTCAACAGCGTACTG
>NW_026592093.1:0-1559 GCF_907164565.1 Psammomys obesus | reverse complement strand
AGATAGATCTCTGTGTGTTAGACTAACTTGATATGAATTCCAGGATAGTTACCCTGTTCAAAAAAAAAAAAAAAAAAAATAGGCCATTAGGTAAGTTTGTTGTTGAGGTGCTTGGAGGTCTTGGAGGTGAGAATTTGTGCATGTCTTTTAATTCACTTTTGTCATTGTTTCTCTCTTGTGTACTTACCTTTCCTCCATTACCTCAGCACATGAATATACTGTATACTTGAATTATGTTGTAGCAGAATCTTGTGCAGACACTGAGTTTTAGCATAAGCCCAAGATTATTTCTAAACATGATTTTTAGAAGCAGCATTTTCCTAGCTCTATTAATGAAATACTTAAATGAGGAATAATACATATATTGTTCCATATATATTTTGCAGAAAACTATTTTAGAACAGAAAATAAAAGCTATTGCTTTGTACACGCTGTAAAGCTTCCTTATTTTGATTTATTGAGGTTTTTCTTTTTTGAGAAAGGGTTTCTCTGTGCAGCCCTGGATGGCCAGGAACTTGCTTTGTAGACTGGGCTGGCCTCAAACTCAAGAGATCCACCTGCCTCTGCACAACCTACACTTAGACAGATGCACACACAGACACACACACACACAGACACTCACATACACATTATTATTTAGAAATAATAAAGACAAAAAAATTTTTTAAGATAAAGCTCTGAGGTTGGCCGTGCTGGTGCATACATTTGATCCCAGGACTGAAGAGGCAGAGGCAGGTGGATCTCTTGAGTTTGAGGCCAGCCCAGTCTACAAAGCAAGTTCCTGGCCATCCAGGGCTGCACAGAGAAACCCTTTCTCAAAAAAGAAAAACCTCAATAAATCAAAATAAGGAAGCTTTACAGCGTGTACAAAGCAATAGCTTTTATTTTCTGTTCTAAAATAGTTTTCTGCAAAATATATATGGAACAATATATGTATTATTCCTCATTTAAGTATTTCATTAATAGAGCTAGGAAAATGCTGCTTCTAAAAATCATGTTTAGAAATAATCTTGGGCTTATGCTAAAACTCAGTGTCTGCACAAGATTCTGCTACAACATAATTCAAGTATACAGTATATTCATGTGCTGAGGTAATGGAGGAAAGGTAAGTAC
The DNA here is from genome assembly GCF_907164565.1 of Psammomys obesus. NCBI lineage: Eukaryota > Metazoa > Chordata > Mammalia > Rodentia > Muridae > Psammomys > Psammomys obesus. The sequence continues at coordinate 446 of NW_026592093.1, read as the reverse complement.
ACAAGAGAGAAACAATGACAAAAGTGAATTAAAAGACATGCACAAATTCTCACCTCCAAGACCTCCAAGCACCTCAACAACAAACTTACCTAATGGCCTATTTTTTTTTTTTTTTTTTTTGAACAGGGTAACTATCCTGGAATTCATATCAAGTTAGTCTAACACACAGAGATCTATCTGCCAAGTGCTGGGATTAAAGGCATGTGCTACCACCGACTGGCTCCATTATTTCTTTTACCCCTGTGGTTTTTAGATTGGTCAAATATTAATTAGTATCTAAGATTTTGCCATTAGCCAGGTTTGGTGGCACACTCCTTTAATCCCAGCACTTGGCAGATAGATCTCTGTGTGTTAGACTAACTTGATATGAATTCCAGGATAGTTACCCTGTTCAAAAAAAAAAAAAAAAAAAATAGGCCATTAGGTAAGTTTGTTGTTGAGGTGCT
>NW_026592092.1:0-2427 GCF_907164565.1 Psammomys obesus | reverse complement strand
TGTGTGTGTGTGTGTGTGTGTGTGTGTGTGTGTGTGTGTGTGTGTGTAAACTCTACTCTGTACAATCCAGTGAACAGAAAAATCCACTGAAATACACATTTAAAAATGGCCAAATTATGGGAGTTATAAAAATGCCGAAGAACCGTAATTAGCATTCATTTCTAGAATGAAGTTTCGTTACTCAAATGCATTTCCATTTGATCTGTTATTCAGATAAGGGTAAGCATGGAGAAAATAAAGACTACACTGCAACAGAAGAGGTCTGAGAGAACTGGAACCCCAGCAGCTAACTACCCAACAGGACCTTTTTGTCAGAGACCAGTCTTTCTGAACCCCAGCTCCTCCTCCTCTATGTTGAGAATGTTACTGGGATGGCATGAGTGAATGTATTCATAAGTACGGCACACAGTGAGGTTGGGGCTCAGTGGCGGTAACAATGAGACAGTTCGTTAGGCCCCACTCTGAGAGGCCACACAACATGTGACTAGACAGGAAGCATTTACCCACTAGAAAGCTGGCACTCAGCTCCTCAGACCCAGTGCCACATTCCCGAACAGAAAAGCTCACATGTGACACAACCCTTGTCTGCCAGCATCTGCTAGCAGGTTTGTGGGCTAGGCCCTCCACTCTCCTTCCTGACACCGGGAGCTGTAACTGTGTACACCGATACTTAGAGACTGTGCTGCAGTTTTATTTAAATTGAGGCTGATGCAGATATGTTCTAGTAACAGAACAGGAAGGTGTATCAGAAAGGTGGAAAGATGCAAGTCTAGGGCTAAACGGAGATTGTCCCAGAAGACAGAAAACTTGAGCTACAAGTATAAAGGTGTTGTTTAAAGCCACAGCAAAGAATAAGATTATTTTGAATGTGTATGTATATGTGTGTCTGTGTGCATGTGTGTGTGTCTTGTCTTTTTAGCAATTTGTTAACTGAAGGCAGGGGTTATAGCTCACTTTAGTCTTTTCAATTCCTTAAAGAACCCAGGAACTTCTTGTAGTAGTATCATAGCCTTTAAGGTTTAAAGTAACTTAAAGGTTTATAAAACTGTTAGAAATTTTCTCAGGAGACCTGTTGTCTGAGCCTGCTAAATACTGTGTGATATAAGCTACTTCCTCTCCCATTTTGTTTACTTAACTCTTTGCAAGAGACCTTTTGCATTACAATGACAAAGTCCCTAAACAGTGCTTGTGTAACAGAAACCTACTGTGCTGTCATCATCATGTGCTGTTTCCTTTATATGGCATGAAGTCAGTACCTTCTATATCAAGTAAGAGACAGCCACCTCAGTGAGGCAGGGTCACTGTGATAGCTTACCTACATCTGCATACACCTGTGAAGACTGGTACTGTGGCATATACTGTGTTGCCATGTCGCCAGCTCCAGTCACTGGTGAGTACATATGGCGTGGTGGAGGGGCCATCATGGTTGGGACAGGAATGAAACCAGGCAGAGGAGGATGTGGGGAGCGATGGATAACTGTGTGGCCACCAGGATGAAACTCTGGTGACTGCGGAACCACAACGACTCTTCGAACACCATTGTCTTCAATAACCTACAAAATGAACATCAGGTTACAAGTCTTTTCTGAAGGAAATAAGTGACTCTGTTCAAATGTACTAGAGTAAGAACTTGCGTACTATTTAGATTCAAAAGACTGAGAGTGATATGCAAAGAATTTACTCAACATATTAGGTACTAAATCAGCACTGAGCAACAAGGTAGTTCCTGCTCTACAACATGAATGAAATCCAGTATAGACTGTAAAATACCAATGGGAGCAGCTACACAGTGAATGAACACTTGAATGTGATAACTGGGTATTTTAGTTTACATGTTACAAGCATTTGGTGGTTTGGGTATAATGAGGTCAAGAATTTCCATTTCTGTATCTTGACTGAGGGTGGATCTAAAACTAGAGCCGTGCATGAAGACACAAGCCTTTAATCCCCCCACTCTGGAGGTAAAGGCAGGTAGATTTCTCGTGAGTTCGAGGCCAGCCTGGTCTATGAAGCAAGTCCAGGACAGGCAGGGCTATTATACAGAGAAACCCTGTATCAAAAAGCAAAACAGAACAACAAACATACCCCCCCCAAAACAAGGAAACAAACAACAACAACAAAACAACACAAGATGCACGAAGACTAAGGAATACCAGATATCTTAGGTCTAGGTTAATAAAAGTATCTGTGGCATTGGGGCTTAAATTATACTTGCCCTTTTCTGGAACCTAACAAAGGTATTGTGCTGTACATTTGAAATCCCAGTACCCAGAGGCTGAGACAACGGGATCATAGAGTTCAAGGCCAGCCTGGTCTACATAGTGATATTCTGTCTGAAGAAAGCAACAAACCAAAACCAAACAAACAAGTAAATAAATGCCCCCCCCCCCATACTGCCATATTTGAAAGTACTATAACTCTGAGAAT
>NW_026592091.1:0-12526 GCF_907164565.1 Psammomys obesus | reverse complement strand
CAGACATGATCAACACTTGACCCTCTGCAACTGTGAGCCAAAATAAAACTCTCTTTCTCCAATTGCCCTGCCTGCAGTTTTTTTTTTTTCTGCCCAGTTACAGGCTTCCCAGCCTTTCTTTATTAACCAATCAGAGATAATTGGGAAGCTAAGTTTACACAGCATTTTCAGTGTACTTGAGAATGTACTCATCTGGAGTAACCAGATCTTGGGGCCCAGAATTTAGCATCTGAATACATATAGCACCAGGCCAAACCCCAACACATATACATTGGTGCTTTGAAATACTATATTTGATAATGCAGACTATACAGAAGTTATACAGACTCTGTTATGACTGTTACTGTCCTGGCAAGTATCTACTGAAAGGGTTAGGCTAACTTTGTAACCTATATGTCTTCTAAAGCCTATAGTTTTGAGTTTTAGGTCCAGGTTAAGCTAAAGCCTCTTAGTACCTTTCCAGAGAATGGAGGAATGTGACCCTATCTGTGAAGACAGATATAAAAAAAGGCAAGCAAGCAATGACCTTCACTCAGCAAAAGAAGGACCAGACCCTTGTCTTTGAGATAGCGTTTCTTAGCAACGAACCTAGATTTCTTCTGAGTAGCTTTTGACCTGCAGCCAAAAGTCTGTAGCCCCTAATCTTCAAGGATGAGCTAACCACCCCCACCTTCAATTGCAGCTGCATCCACACTTGGCAGGACTGGCCAAGCTTGAGCACCTAAGACTAACCAATTATCTTACTTTATAGCTTTCTCATCCAATCCTAAATTGCCAAGACTGCAACTTCAAATCTCCCGCAATTTTTCTTTTAAAAACCTAAAGGCCTTTGTCTCCCGGTGTCACTCTTTGCTGACCGGCAGGGGTGACCCCATTGTGCAATGGTTAATAAACCTCTTGCTTTTGCAACGAGTCTTGGTCTGGGGGAGTTTCTGGAAAGGGTGCGATCTTGAACTCCTGAGCTGTGAGACCCCAGGTCTTACACTACCATGGCAGTAGCACATATAAGCATTTCCCTGACCTTATATCTTGGTGCTAAACATATCCATTTCCCCTTCTTACCAACCCTAGAAAGACCAGTCCTTTAATGCCTCCCTATTTTTTATATTTTTCAGATTGCTACATAGTTGAAATCATGCAGTTAGTGTTTTCAAAAGAGCTTCTTTTACGTGAAACAATGCATCTGCCTTTCCCTTTACATACTTTCTGAACTTAGTCACTCATTTCTTTTTAGGGTGTAATAAATGTCCATCATCTAGGCATACCACCCCCCCTTTTTTTTCAGCCATTAACCTGAGAGACAGCATAATTGTATTTAAGTCTTACCAATTATGAATAAAGTTGTAAGTACTCAGGTGCATATTTTTATACATATATACTGTTTTTTGTTTTGTTGGGTTTTTTTTTTTTTCTCTTTTGGGTAAATGCAAAGGAGTACAGCTGCTGGGCTGTGTGGTTAGACTGTTTGGTTTTATAAGAAACTGTCAAACTTGCTTCTACTGTGGCTGCATCATTTTGCATTCCTACCAGTGTTCTGGAATAATCTAATCCTGGTATATGAACAAGTCAGGAGACCAGAGGAAGTGAACAAATCCAGGGCACACAGAGAGCAGTTTCCTGAAAGTTATACAGCATCAGCTCACTGTCTACAGTTAGCACCTAAAGAAGGGTTATGTAAATTAAGGGAAAAAAAAGACATTTGAGCCATAATGTACCTTATTTATCTTAAGATGATAAAGAATCAAACACATCCTTGAGGGTCTGTATGTAAAGTTCTACATACCACAGTACCCAGGAAAACCTGACCAGAGTTCATCAGAGGAAATCATGTTAGTTGTGCATTAAGATGGTTGTAGTCATGTCAAATGCAATGCACCCAACCAGCAATGGGAGAGATCATGTTGCCAGCACTTACTGTTATGCCTTTTGGCCACTCTCATGGGTGTTCAGGTATCCCTTCATTGCTTGGTGTTGGCTTTTTTTTAATGGGCTACAGAATCCTAACATAACTTTTTGCAGGGGAATCTGTCATCTTACAGAGCTATAATTTCCATTGCTCCAGGAGTGTTATCAAAGAGAACTGTCGGCAACAAAATTTACCTTCATAAAGTATCAAATATTAATATGAGGAAGTGGGGAAATCTCCAAAGTCAAAGGGGTTTATACAGTATTGGAGAGTTTCTTAAAATTATTTCACTATAAATACCCGTTTTTAGGAGTCTGTGGAAAACTCAAAAGCAGGACATTCTCAGCTGAAACAGAAGATAAGGAATTAATCGTTTTCCCTGTTTTTCAAGGAACACAACTGTTCTAGCTACTGAGGTTTATACACTGGTGCTCTTGAAGCACTCTCCAGAGTGCAATTAGCCTCTGAGCTTTAGGAATTCAATAACTGTGGGTCTGAAGGAGATCTGAGCCTACAGTCACACTCCCTTCCTCTTCCTGATCTCATCTGAAAGGCTGACCTGAGGTGAGTTTGTGGGTCAATCACAAAATTGTCAAGGCTGATTAGCATTCAGGCTCAAGAGCAAGTCTTTTATCTAGGTCCAGGAGGTCAGCCCATCCATGACTTTCTTTCTTTTTCATTAATAAATTTATTTATTTACTTTACATCCCGGTAGGAAGTTCCCCTCCCTGCTCTCCTCCCAGGCCCTCCCTCTCACCTCTCCTACCCTTCCTCTGTGACCCCCTCTGTTATTTTTCAGAGCAGGGCAGACTTGCCATGGATATCAACCCACCTTGGCATATCAGGTAGGACTGGGCCAATCTTCTATTGAGTTTAGACAAGGCTGTCCAGTTAGGAGAAAGGGATCCAAAGGCTGGCAACAGAGGCAAAGGCAGCTCCTGCTCCTGCTTAGAGATCCCACATGAGGACCAAGCTGTGTATCTGTTACATATGTATGGGGAGCCTAGAACCATCCCATGGATGCTCTCTGGTTGGTAGTTCAGCCTCTGGGAGCCCCTATGAGTCCATGTTAATTGATTTTTTTTTTTTTTGGCTCTTTTCAATTCTTCTTCCCCATATTCTGTAAGATTCCCTGAGCTCCTCAGTGAGTCTCTGCGTCTCTTTTCATCAACCGCTGTATAAAACCTCCCAGATGACTGTCATACTAACTTCCTGTCTGCAAGAATAGCAGAATATTGTTAGTAGTGTCGGCCCATCCATGACTTTCAAAGGAACTCACAGCCCAAACCCAACTGCAGCAAACTGGTTCCTTTTCCTTTATTTTGGAGTAAATGGATAGAAGGCAATAGGGCCTGGAAGACAGGTTTGTAGGCAGAGAGGCCAGTGACAGCTCACTGTCACTGGAATTACTTGCAGGAGCTTTAGAAAACATTTCCTCTTGGATCCTCATGCCCTTGATTTAATTTCTGGATTGAGTGTGAGAATTAAGTGTGATCTTAAGATGCAGATTCAGGGATGCAGCATGATATGTGCATGGTGACAGCTTCCTTGAGAGGCCACGCTGATCTGCCATATCCTGTGGCAAGAATCTATAGAAGAGGCCCTGAGAATCGGCATCCCAGGGAAGGAACCTACTTACTCTGAAGTTCTGGATGGAAGCCCAGCACTCTGGCTTTAACATGTCTTCCAGGAGACTGTGATACAAGCTCAAGTCTAAGGACCATGACCTAGAAAACAAGGATAAGACATAAAAGCCAGAGGGATGGGCTCTGGCATCACAAAATAATGAACTAGTGTAGGACTGAAACAGGGGCAAAGAGAGATCAGATTCCCTTATGTTCAGGTCATGAACACATGACTGTTTCAAGCAAAAACTTTTAAAACCCACTAGAAGTTCAGCTTTTTGTGTATATTTGCTCCAAGTCTCTCTCTTCTTGTACTTTTACATGCACACGAAACAGTGTGTGGGTGGAAGTCAGAGGACAACTCGTGGTGAGTTCTGGAAACCAAACCCAGGTCATCAAGTGTGGCGACAGAAGCCTTTTAGCTACTGAGCTACCTCACCAGCTCTGGTCTTATTTCGAAAGTGCTGTCTGAAGTTGAAGTGAAGTCTGGTTCTCTCGCCTGCTCCATCGTTTACCCTGAGCAGGGGAAGTAGTGAGCCACCGGCAACCACAGAACATTCCTGCACCGCTCAACCAATGAGAACAAATGCTCTTGTGCTCTCTGAAGAGGAACAGCTGAATCTGACATCAACTAACAGCAGGGCAGGGCCTTGCCGTAGAACTCAGAGTCTTTAGAAAACGGGCTCCCGGGGAAAGATTATGCCACATCTATGCTAAGTAGATCTACTTCTAAACCCTAAGACCTGTGCAGTACTCAAGTACAAAACACGTCCATACACTGGTGGGCATTCCTAGGACAGGAGTAGGAAGGGTCAAGATAGAGTATGCTCAGACTGTAAGAGCATCACTTAAGTGGTTCATGTGTGTGCGCCAAGAACCCAACACAAGAACACTTGAATCTTAAGAGGTTGTGTCATCCCTGTTTATAATTTTCCTCCAGAAGGAGGAATTTGTTTTCTAGGAAAGAGAATAAACCTAACATCCTGCACCTTTATTTGATGGAAGGACTTGTGTTAGGGTTTCAAATGAAAAACATGCCCCTAAGATGTTGCTTGTTTTGATATCATGACATGGTCTTATTTTTCTGGTGTGTGCCGTCCTTTACACTTGCTTGTCACGAAAATGGATGAAATTCAAACCTAAAGGTAGGCAGCTTGCCCGTGTGCTGCAGTTTGTCCTAAAGGAGGGAAAGGGGTTCAGAGAGAAATTGCTGGAACACCAGCACTTTTCTGTCATGGTGGAGACACACTGCCAGGTTGGGGAGAGAGGCCAGGACTGAAAGCCACAGCTCTGTCACTCCTGTCCAGTGACTCAGCCACTCCAGATCTCCCAAGGACCCCCCTCCCCTTACCCAAGTCCTAAAAGCACGATCAGGTCTGTACTGGGGTGAAGACTAATTTTAGATCTCAGAACAAACTTTCAAACCTATTTTGATCATGACAGTAAAGCGTTTATTTTGCGTCCTAGGAAAGCTACCAGGCAATGCATAAACAAAATAAAAGCGTCATAATCCAGCTTTTGCACCAAGTGCGATGCTGATATTCTGTTTTCTATTCCACCCTATGAAAGGAAAGGTGACACTATATGATGTCACAGTCGACTAATGTGTAGAGGTCACGTGGTAATCTTGTGGAAGGATGGGCTTCACCCTCGGGGATCCTGTAGCAAAGAGAAGAGTGATGACCCTCTCTCCGAATGCTCATACCTGGGAGTATGCTTCAGTCATAAGGAGGCATGGTACTAAAATGGGTATTTTCTGGCCTGCTCGTGGCGGGTGTGAGTGGTAACGTCGTGCTTCTGTGTGCTGGTTAGGGCACCCTCTTTGTGGAGCCAGGGGGAAGAATGCAACAGAGCCCATGTCAGAAACAGCCCCTGCTCCCCTTACTAGAGAACCCACATGAAGACAAGCTGCCCATTGGGTACATGTGTGTAGAGAGCCTAGGTTCAGTCCATACATAGTCCTTTGGTTGGTGCTTCAGTCTCCACGAGCCCCGCCCCCCACCCACATCCCCAGGCCCAGGTTAGTTGGCTTTGTTGGTCTTCCTGTAGAGCTCCTGTGCTCTGCCCAATGTGGCTCCAGGCCACCATGGAAGAGGATGTGCTGGGATGGGTAGGTGTGTGTCGTCTCCCTTTTTCTAAGGAGTAGGGAGAAGAGGGAGGGGCTACGATTGGGATGTAAAGTGAATAAGTTAATTTTAAAAACAACAAACAAAACCAGACTATGCCAACAACTGAAAGAACAAAAATTTAGGAAAAGGCGAAACAGCTGATATGAGTCACCTCCTCATAGTCTCTCAAAGTAGTTTATGTTTCCAACTCATCTGGCCCCGTTTTCAGTTTAATCTTCATACACAAGAGCAAAGTAGTATTCAAGAGGGCCACAAGGATTTGGATGGCCCACTCAGCTCCATTCCCTGCCTCCTGCCTCTTCCGTCATTCTCTCCTAACCCTGGCATTTCTCAGCAGCCCTCCTGCCAAAGCCTTTGTGAACAAACGCAGGTCCAGCCAAATGTTTCTTTCATTCTGTTGTGTCAGGCTTGGGGCTGGTGAGATGCTCAGGCATAAAGGTGTTTGCTGCGAAGCCTGTGGATCCAAGTTCCAAGCCCGGGGGTGGAAGGAGAGAACAGACTTCCGTAAGTTCTCGTCTGACCTCCACATGTATTGTTGTGGCACATGTGTACATATTTAAAAGTAAATGTAAAAAATTAAAGTCACCCTTCCCTTAGTAATTAAATACAAAGCAGATAAAATTTAAAAGTTCCAACTTCTCCTTCCTTACCTAAGGATGTGGGAACCCACCTCTATCTTACTGGCAGTCCATCCTTACTTTTCCCTGGCTCTTTGTAGCTCACTTTCCCTTATGGGTATTTCTGTAATCCTTTAGCCCATTAAGTTCATTTGGTTCTTCTGTCTTTTCCTTATCCATCACCCTCCTCCAGTCCCCACTTTCCTCCTCTTCCTATCCTATGATCAGTGACACCCTCATTGTCCTTCCCTTTATCTTCACCATCACAGAGTACTGCCCAGGCCCAGCCACTGCTCTAATTAAGTCGTGGGCTGCCTTCCTTGTGCACGCTCCCACTTTGCTGCTGCTCACTGAAAATGCAGAGCATTAGCAGGACTTAGCTCAGCGGTTCTCAACCCGTGAGTCCCAACCCCTTTGGGGGTCTGAGATCCTTTCCCAGGGGTCACCTATAATCACCAGAAAACGTGATTCATGACTACCAGAATTAGTTACGAAGCAGCAACAAAAGTAATTTTATGGTAGGGGGTCACCACAACATGAGGAACTAGGAGCAACTGGAAGGAAACGTCTCTATTGCCTCACTATGGTACCACCCTGCCACCTTTCTCCGCTAGACAGGTAAATGGGTGGGCCTTGTAGCTGCAGTCAGCTCGACCCCTTTAAGCATTCCATCATCTCCTGGACATCACTTAACCAATTTCCTTTCTCTCCTACATTCCATTTGTTTCTTCTGAGTCATTCCACACGTCCATTAGAGTTTAAGAGTTTGTTTCCAAGCCTTCGGTCTCCCTCCTTCCCAACATTTTACAAGAGACAATCAATTTCATCCATAGTTGATGTTTCCCCCTGATCCTTCTTCAGCTACAACACAGGAAGAGAAAAATCAATGTACACAGTAATGTTCAGCCAAATGAACAGAAGCTCTAGGTAGTATTCAGTTCTTTTGGGTTGCCTTCGGTTCCCTACTAGTCCAGGTGTTGGGGAGTGGGACAGGTGGTTTAAAGGTCTTTGTGCAGGTAGAAGACAAGGGCACCTAACTGTACTTATTCTTGGTGGCTTGGTCTGGTACTTGCCCCTTTCTCCCTGATCATCACTTTTTTTTTGTCTTTTTCTGGACTCAGAAGAACACTTGGCCTGAATGGGTTGCCAATCCATAAGTCTCATTTCTTCCATTCTGCTCTGTAGCTCTGTATCCTAATTCCTTGGCTTATCTACTAGTGTCATCAAGGCAGGTTGACTGGGTCTCAAGTGGACATCACACCACAGTGTTTTCTATTCTATACTGTGCCTTCCATTCAGGTATTCCCTTTCTCCATCTTATGTTCTCTTTCTACTTTATTACAAACACATCACTCATTTAGCTATTTATTTAATAAATAGATATCAGCATCACCTGTACCAGAAGGCAGGACTTTAATCTATTGTGTCCTCAACTTCTTCTCTGTTGTCTGGACGGGTACATCTCATAAAATGAGAATTTAGTAAATACTTGTAAGATTTCTTTGATAATGATCTATCACTAGTCCGGTGGATTACTCATAGGGAGAGATGAATCACAGTGACTTTTTTTTTTTTTTTTGCAACACGACTATGATGGAATTCAAACATGGCTCAGTCCTGAGGGTGAAGTTAAACCTTTATTATGATGGCCTGGAATTCTGTGGTCTAAGAACCAACCAACTCTGCTTGGTAGTTCCAGACCATCTTGCCAGCATGTTATCTGATGGGAGGACTTTTTGAGTGGATAAGGGCTGCAGACATCTCTCATACCTGAGCATCTCTCTACTTGGCATTTTTTTTTTTTGGGGGGGGGGACTACAAGAATGTATGTAGGTTTTTCCCAGCCTTTAAGACCTTGTGTTTCTAAAAGCAAGAGGGCAGAGTCTATAATAGACTTCCGGTCTCTGTCAAGAGGCCTCCTAGGTTAGCCATTGGCAGGCTGGGCACCAGACTAAAGAGCTTGAGATATACTGTTTGAGCCCTTGCATATTTTAACTCAATCTTAAAAACTGAGGGCAGCTGAGGGCAGTGATCCTCAACTTTCCTAATGTTGAGACCCCCCCCCCAATACAATTCCTCATGTTGTGGTAACCCCCAACCATACAATTATTTCATTGCTACTTCACTGTAATTTTGCTTCTGTTACGAGTCATAATGTAAGTATACGATATGCAGGGTATCTGATATGCAACCCCTGTGAAGGGGTTTCAACCCACAGGTTGAGAAACAGTGGCTTATGGTACTAGCCTCCTGGCATCTGCATATTGAAGACAAGATCAAAAAGTAAGGAGTTCCAGGGTCAGGGCAGCCAGAAAGCCTGGGGCTGCCCAGTCCACTGATACTGCCACTGAGATCTGTGGCCTCCTGCTGGGCACACTCTTAACATTATCCATTGAGAGGGCTAAGCAGGACTGGAGTCTGCAGTCACCTGTAGATGCGTGTGTCCACTGTGGGAGCTCACAGCTCTCCCGCCCTCAGGGGTTTACAGCTTCTCACCCAGCCTCTTCCTTATTCTCTAGGCTCCAGATGCCAAGGAAATGGTGTCTGTGTTTATGTCACAATTTGCTGAGGAGTCCTTCAACTGTTGAGGCTTTCAGGGAATGAACTCAGATCCTGAGGCTTGCCTACGAGTGCCATCTTACCAGCCCCAGAAAAGACATCTTAAGTGAAAGGCAGAGGCAGCAGAGCTGGCCTTGGAAGGGGAAGACACAGCTAGCTTCTCCCCTCACAAACCTCCGGGATCTGACCATCGCAGGGATCTGGGCTCAGGTGTCCACAGGTTTCTCTGCATAGCAGAGACATGTTGGGACATATCCAGGTGAGACCCACTGACTGTGCAGGTTCCTGTCGCTCTGCAGTGGATGCTTTTGCAACTTTCAGTCCATCAGAGCTTCCCTGGCGTGATGAACAGGCTCAGTGTGGCGAGGACAATGGTAAGCTCATCCAGATAAAAAACACACACACATTTCTTTTTCTGGAGGGTGGGGGTCAAAAACATTTTTCGGAGTTGTTTCAAAGATTTACCAGGGAAAAGTTGGGCATGTTGGTGCACATACCAATTCCAGGACTTAGGAGACAGAGGCAGGATAGGAGGTCAAGGCCAACAATAGATACCCTGTCTCAAAACAGAAACCAAAACAACACAGGGAGAAAATGCCAACTTAGACAAAAGAACTGGAACATGACAGCATCACCTGTTTTGAGGTAGAGAGGGCCACTTCTGGTTTTAAACTAGTTTTATGTGTTTGTCTCCTTGGACCACGTGAGGTCTCTCTGCATAAAGACAATCTGCTTCAAATCGGTGACAAGCTCTGTGAATTAGAAACCAAGCCCTAGAACTCAGAGAGCACACCTGCCTCTGCTTCCCAAGTGCTGGGGTAAAAGCTTCTAATTTAATTTTGGAGTCTACTAGATTGATTTGCCTAATGAGTATGTGTTCCCTCAGGCTGAAGTTCAAATACTGCTAGTACATCTGTTGTAAGCCCCTTGGCAGAGGAAATATTTCATTTTCTTATAGAGGTATCAAGTGATGAACTGTTTATAAATAAAAAAGCAAATCTCAAAAAAGAATGATACAACTTTTATTTTTCATGGATTTTACAGATACTTTGCTACATACTTTATATATTATGAGATTATATTTTTTCACTTGTATGAAGCTCAACTGTATACAATTTTAAGGTGATATGTTTGGTAGTGTATCTATCATCTTTAAAAAGTTGAGTTTTTGGAATGTACAATATATGAGGTAAAATCAAGATTACATTAAAAATTGTTTTCTCCTCTGCACTAACATTGCAGTGAGGTTCAAATGGCAAGTACACTATTAAATGACATTTACTATCAAAAATAGGAGTTCATTTGAATTACTATGAAAAACATAAGCCACTATGTGGCACATTTTACCATTTTAGACATTCAACTATATAGAAATCTCTGGGCTCTTACACTCAGACTCATTTGTACTGCCAAATGTGGCACTTTAAGAAGTTTCTAGAAAACAATCGTAATCGCTGTTGTTTGGGGGACAAGTTATCACCCTATTGGTAAGAGATTAAATAAAATGTAAACATACAGTATATTATAGTGACAGGGTTTTCTTACACTTGGAGAGGCCAAGTTTATCTGTTTCTTTTTCGAGTAAAGGTTAATGTTTTTTTCTATAGCGCAGATCATTTGACATAAAACAATTACAATACATGCCCATTCTATTATAAGGGAAACTCTTCAAAGTTCATCAAAGCACAAAACATACATTACTTTTTGACAGACAGAGTGCTTAGTAATCACTAAAATGCAGACCTCAGCAACTAAAAATTAGTGACCCAATACTCTAAAACTCAAAATAATAAATTAAAGAAGCTAGTTACAGATGTCTACAGATAACAGATGTGATAAAACAAAATTTTCATATAAATTCATTGCAGACTGTATTATTACTGGCAGTCATTGATATCGAGGTGAGATGTACAATGTGATATGACAAAATTCAATCTGACCATCCAACAACTCACAAATGCAAGCTCACAAAACATTAATGAACTGTGCAATTTGCAAAGTGCTCTAATGCAGCGGTACCCACATGCAATCGACAATTTGGAACAGTATCCAAACAGACATTATACATTAAACATTAGTTTCTCAAAGAAAGAAAGCAGCTTGAAGTTTACTGGTGCAAATTAATTTTGTCTTCAGATTTGGTACCCCAAACAAAAAGGTTGAGTTTGATTAGAAATTCTGATGGCAACGGCAGTAGTTATAGGAGATGCTGCAAAGCCACTGGGAGTCCTTCAAAGCTAGCCTAGACCAGGTGGTGAGCGCAGACACGTCTCCTTACCTGACAGTCTTGCACACAGCTCCTATGTACATGTATGCACTCACACACACACACACACACACACACATGCACACACGCGAACACACAGTTTAAAGGCCCAGAAAACAGAAGCTAAGGGCTTCAAATTTAGTTATTATTTAAATGTCCTCTGTTCTCAAATCCCAAAAAGAGGTACTGTTCAAGTAAAGATTGACATTTCTGGGTCTGTGCTTTCTTAGACTTACTTGTGAATTCATGTGTATGTGTACGGAAGAACTCCACAATGACCAAACAGGAGCTTCTTTTTCTCCCTCAGATTCCTTCATCCAGTTTCTGTTTCCTAAGCCCTCCAGTTTTCATCAAAATTCTACTTACCAAACAATTAAGACAAATGAGGAGGTAGAAATATAGCACTAGATTGCTTTCACAGCATCAGACTTGAACAAGTTTCGTAGAGCACGTTAGTGTAAATTCTAATCATTCTGAAAATTTCACATGGTAATCAATCATCTTCAAAACAAATAGATGTGGCTATTTTTACTCATGCTGACTGGTCAAAACAATCATAAATGCTGCCTTTTAGGAAGTTTGTTCTACTAGAAGGCATATCCAATGTGGGGTGGGGGTGGGAGGAGAGAAAAAAAAAAAGAAAAAAGTGGGGAAGCCCCAACCCAAGAATAAAAGAACCAGTCCTCCCCAGACTGATGTTTCTGTGGCTGAACTCTCACGAAGTGTCAGCTTTTGCCTAACAACATAAGCACTGAAAAGGCCAAAACCATGTTTTAATATATAGTCTCAATGCCAGTGCTAAATGCCACCATTTTGTAAAAGAAATACAGAAATAATTTTAGTACATGACAAAATAAAATGTAATACAGTGTTAAAAATAAAGTTATATTTTCACTTGATTACAAAGTACTGAATGATAAAGGCAATCAGAATGGAAAAAAAAGCAAACAACACCATGATGACGGCGGCACACTGCTGGTCACTAAGAGTGCGCTGGGTCCGCGCGCCATCCACAGTGTCTCTGTTGGTGCTGGCCGGGGGCTCTGTCCTCTGGGAGATGAAGAACACTGTGGTGCTGTAGGGACCTACCAGGTCCTGGTGCCCCACAGGGTCCTGGCATTGGCGAATGGCACACACGCGAAATCGATACTCACAGTTGAGCTGAAGGCTGGCATACCGGAATGAAGTATCAGGGCCCTTGTAAATCTGTTAAGGAAAGGTTGGAGAAAGAACGGAGTACAAAGTCTGGACAGAAAATATTTGCACAGCTACGGTTTGGAATCACTTTAGATGTGAACACTTCTGAGTATCACAGGTTTCATCTTGCACACTTGCACATGCAGGTCAGAGGGCACCCATGGCTTTCTTACTTTCTTTAAGCACTCGCTACATTATTTATTAATACTGTTTTGAGAAGTCTCTCA
>NW_026592090.1:0-36576 GCF_907164565.1 Psammomys obesus | reverse complement strand
CAAGTACTTGCCTGTGTGCTGCAAAAGTAAGGATGTGAGATGGGTCCTCATAGTTTACAAGTGAGTTACAGAGTAAAGATGAGCTCCAAAGTGACAAAATGTCAAATACAGAAAGCAGTTACCAAGCACTTCCCTAGTTTACTCAAAAAAGAGAAAAAGAAGTCATCTTTTTGTTGTTTTTGTTCTCTGTGAACTCACTGTATGAGACAGAAGATTGTATAAACTTGTTCACTTTGTAATTAGAGGAGCCAAGACTACCTAAGTAGTGAATTTCTACAGTTTTAAGCATCTGTCGAATCAAACAACAGAAAGAAAATTGTCTATGGGTATCCACTGCAAATCACTTTGTCAACTTTAGAGATTGGTCACTTGGAATCACGGACTACAATCTTAAAACCTAACTCTATGGCCAAGACTTAGAAGAGAAATGAACAATCCTGGAGCTACCTGGATTTTCAATGGTGTGTTGCACTGAGGAAGGAAGCTCTGCACCAGAGCTGGTTACCTTGTGACTCAAGCCCTGCACTGTGGCGTCACTGTTCAGTGAGCACTTCCCTCAGAAGCTCAATCGATGACAGTTAAATAGATGGCAATTATGAGGCTATGATGAACTGCTGCTTGTTAAAGTGCTAACACAGTACCCAGCTGACAGTGGACGCTCAGATACATTATCATTTTCACCTATGAGCCTCTCAATCTACCAGCAAGAAAACCAAGGTTCATCATGCCACGCCTCTTTCGGGTGGTTTCTTCCAGGGCTGGTGGGCTACAAGGCACATCTACAGATATCTGCATTTGCACTCCATCACACGATCTGCTTGTCCCAACTGACTTGTGTTGTAAATCTAACGTTTAACAAATTAGTTTGCTCCCAAAGAGGCAGTGTAAGAGTTCATCTCATTTTTATATACTGTCTCCACAATCCTGCATGTATCTAACAAAGTAGTGAAATTACTGACTTCAGGTAAAAATGTAGATGCTGACAAGTTAAAGGATCCATGTCTCAGATATGATAGAATAACTTACATAAAATAGAATGTTATAGAAGAATTCAATGTAAATCCTATGTATGTGTATATATATATATGTGTGTGTGTGTGTGTGTGTGTGTGTGTGTGTGTATACACATAACCATTTTAGTTAAAATATGTATTTATCTTATGGGTACAATAAAGTCATTTTTAAATTTTTTTTTCTTCTTTTTGAGATAGGCAGGGTCTTCCTTTGTAGCCCAGGCTGGCCTTGAACTCAGAATGCTTGGTGCAGTGACTGATTAAATTTTTAATTTTTTTTTTTTTTTTTTTTTACTTTGAACTTTCTTTCCCATTTTATCTTAAAACGAGTATAATATTATGGCTAGGGAAGAAGAGTCCTCAACAGATGCCCTGAAGGTGACAAGTGAGAAGGTATAGAAGTAGTATAGCAGAGAAAAGGAGTAAGAATATATTAATTGCCCCTTTCCTTCAAGAGAGGGTTTCTCTGAAGCCCTGGCTGCCCTAGAACGCATGAAATCTGCCTTCTGCTTCCTGTGTGCTGGGATTAAAGGCGTGTGTGCCACCAAAGCCCAGTCCTAAATTTAGGTATTTTTAATTCAAAGAATCTGTAGTAGTATAGTATTGAAAGTGTTTAAGGAATTCTCATCATGAAACTGTGTGAGGGACTGGAAAGGAGTTGGGCTCTTACTGTCAAATAGGGCTATGAGGCCCTGATGCAGCTCTTGTGGGGCTAGGTATGAGCTGGTAGGAAAAAGGACACAGAAATACTGCTCTGGACACTGAAGAAATTGGGATGGAAGATGCTGCGATCACATTTTTAGTTCGACTTGCAGAGGCTGGGAGGAACATTTTCTTTAAGAAATTTCCTTGGAAGGAAATCTGCTCATGTGTAAATTACATTTGAAATCTAATTATCATGTCACTTAACAGATGATTTAGTGGAGCAAAACAATGGTATACCAACTTTAACTCTTGAAGCCCTTTGTGATTTTAGCTAAGATACTGTCTTTCTATATTATTTTAAATAAAAGTACATGCATTAAAATTCTGTTGTTATTAATATCCTAAGGCTGGAATAAAGCAGACAGACGGTGTATTTTTCTAATGGGAAAAGAAACTTTAAGTTACAATAAAAAAATAAAACCTTTATAAGCACTCAAAACTGAAGGTGGTTGACAGAAAAAAAAAAAAAAAAAGGAAGAAAAGGTCAGATGAAGTACAGTTCTCACAGAGACCATCTTGGTCACAGATTTTCCCAAGAAACACTCATCATTAGACACTCCATGACTCCTTCTCTGTCAGAAGCTGTCCTGGAACTTTTCCTGCCAGGAAGGTGACACTTCCCCTAACCTTTCATTGTGAAGGGCTATTGTTATATTCAATATATCATAACATTGTTAAACTGTTATAGTCAAGCACTGGACAATAACAGCAATAACAGAGGGACCACCTACTTTACATTATTAACTAGAAAGCTTAAAATACTGACTTCCTTAGAACTTCATCTTGTTATATGCTCATCCAAATATTATTATTATTATGTAATAATTATTCTTACTGAAGCCTTCTTTCTGATTTTCTGGAGTCTGTCTTTGTCCTACTCTGATTTTAACAATGTAATCAAAATGTGTCTGATTATGTAACTATTCTGATAAAAAAAATCTTTCCCTGGCTTTTCATTTTACTTGGAGTAAAAGTTACTGCATGGCCCAGGATGTCAGTGGGATTTCCACATCACCTCTGTATCAAGATGGCTTCCGTACTGTTTACTTCTCAAGAGAACTGTGGGACAGACCAAGTCTGTAGGGGCTGTGCTGAAGGGGAACCAGGAACTGTCAGGCCTGAGTTCAGCAAGCTCAACAGTAAGTGTGCGGACAAGGTCAGCTACTAGGGTAGGATGAGGCCGATATTTCTTAGTAACCACTGGGAAGAAACGACCTGACTTCTTCAAGTTTGTCTTGGGGAGCCCTTTGCCTCATACTGCCCTCTTGACTGCTGGTCAAATTTAACAAGCACTCTGCTGCCTTGGGACCTCTTCTTGGTTACAGTGTTCTCACAGCACTTCCTTAAGGAAACTACAGCATTGCCTAGTTCTCTGACTCAGCTCTCTCTTTTCTGCAGTGCACTTCCATGTATCTGACATAAGTGTATACTGAGCTGTGCCTTTCCACTCCTCTCTGACTTCCGTCAAGGTAGGTGCTTTTCACTGCGGTGTCCTGACTGCTGACAAAGAGTTCAATGAATACGTGCTGAATGAATGGATAATCTATCCAAGGGGAGTGCATTCACAAAATATTTTTAATTCCAAAATAGCTGGAATGTAATATTCACTGAACAAATGTTTTAGTTAGAAAGGAAATAAAGCCAAATCTTTTACTGAAAATAAATAAAAATGAAGGATAAAAATATGTACATATAAAACAGTATCTTGACACATACCTGTTTGAATTCTGAATCTTTTCCCACCATAACTTGAAGATTATAAATAACTGGGTCACCTTTCATAGGCTGTAAATATTCCCATGTAATTTCACAAATGTGATCATTTATTTTCTCTATTTTGGGGGCTAGATAAAACAAACAAAATCAGTTCTTATTTAATTTGGCACTTTATATTTAGACACCTGTTTTAATCAAAATCAACAAATCTCTAAAAACAAGTTATAAATGTAAATAGTGAACTTCTGCAACAGGATATAAAGAAACTTTAGAAACAACAATCCTTATAAAGCTGAGATGCTAACTTGGATAAGGGAACAAGCGAACTGTGTAGGGAAAGTTGTCAACATCGGACAGGCGAGTTACAGTCGTGCCAGCTGTGGGTCTGCTTAATACACGACTCAGTGCCTGACACAGGACACTGTCCCCACAGTCTCTGCCACTAGTTCTCAGAGTGCAGTGGATTTTCATCTCATCGGCACAAAGTACAATCTCTGCCAGAGTAACTTAAAATAAGAGCTACTTTAGAATTAGGAATATGTGCACAGTGTGTATGTGCCTGAGTGCATGTTTGTGTGTGAAGCTAAATAAACTTTGTTTTTCTTAGGAGACCTCATTCCAAAATGAAACATTTAAATGACCAGGGCTTGGAATATTTACTCCTTAAATAACAACAAGTAGCAAATGACCTAATTAGAAACACAACTTACTTATTCTATTTAGTATTTCATGTCAGATCATTAAAAAGATCAATGACTTGTTTGAGTATTCCTGCAACAAACAAAACAGCTTTGATGAATGAGTGGACCCCTAAGCTGTGCTTGGTCTATGCTTTCATGTAACTGATGGAGACACTGGATGCTACATTTTAATCAAAATAAAGGCTTTATTAAATAAAATAACTTCCGGGGTTCTAAATTACCTTTCAAGGCAGCCGGGACAGATTTTGGAGTGGTGAAAATATACTCTTGGGAGAGAGGACCTTCCCCAGCTTCATTACAGGCTTGAATGCAGAACTTGTAGGATGTGGACTCACTGAGCCTTTGTACTTTGTACGTATGACAAGGTCCTCTGTACAGGGAGACAAACCTGTAACGGAAATAACCAACTATCATACAAAAATGTTTTAAAATCCATTACCACTGTATAATTGGGCATTTATTTAGAAACAACAAGTGGCTCCAAAACCTAACTCAGGAGTAATCGATAATTATGCTTTTCATCAGGTAATACGAATCACATATGTAGGTCTCCAGATCTGACTTATTGACAGAAAAATGTATCACGAATGTATCCAGTGTTCAACCATCCATCGTTTCTTCTTAGGCTTCCGGTACAGCTTTGGCTTTGCTTACTGCCTTTTATGTTTACAAAAGGCATCAGGACAACGTACAGCACTGCTTTTTATTATGAGTTACTTCTAACCAAGTCACAATTTACAACATGGACTTGAGCTACATGATAATCTGCACTTAAATTTCTCATTTTTATCTGAAAACAAAAGGGAATTCTTAATGCACCGGCATAATTTTAGCTAGCTTAGTGACCTTTCTTAGAGATTTAGATAGTGCTATGAGAGACTATATAATTTCAAATAAATTATCCACATGAACTACTACTATTAGGTAGATGTTTGTAATTTTACACTCTTTTCCCTAATATATTACTCATAAATTGAATGTTTCTCAATATTTTCAATGGGCAATTTTAAAAAGTTTTAGAAACTGAGGAATGAGCAATGACTGCTCAGACAATGCTAAATAGCCTGGAAACTGAATTCAGGTTACGAATAAAAAGCAGTGAATGACCTGAAATAAATATATTTGCAATAAGCAGTAACTAAATAAGCCCAGCCATATGAACCTCTGAAATACTTTTTCTTCAAATAAGAAAGTAAGGATGGTGGGTAACAACAGTTAAAAACAGCTGAAAATGACAAAATCTATATTCTGATGCCACCATACAACAAATGTGCGTATCTGTAAAAACGAAAAAGGAGCAAAATGGGGCTAGAGGGCTTGCTCAATAGTTAGAGCACTGGCTGCTCTTGTAAAGGATCCTAGTTCAGTTCCCAGCATGAACACAGTGCCTTATAAGCAAATGTAACTCCAGTTCCAGGGCATCCAATGCTATGTGCTGACCTCTGAGGGTACTAGACATGCATGTGCTGCATATACATACATGCAGGCAAAAATTAACATACCATGTAAATTAAAGTTTAAAAATATCTCTAAAAAACAAGGGCAAAGAAATCAAAGATATTATGTTGACTTAATTTATTAAGCTTATATATTAAATTTACAGAGCATCAAAAACTTAATTTTAATTTTCCTTAGCCATGTTCATATTCCAGAAATTCTTCAGATGCTAAATGACTGTAAATGAAAAATCTGTATTATATTTTATATTTAACAGAAGGTTAATCTTTTGTCCCGGCACTAATGAGAATGTTTTCGATTAAACCTTTTTGCATTATCTCAAAAGCAAATGCTATAAACTAGAGCAAAATTGAAATAATCAATTCACCTAGTACTAGTTATGAATGCTGAGAATAAATGGTTTCTTAAAACCTGTGACTTTAGTGTAGCACTAAGTTAGTATTTCTAGCAAGCCATATTTCATCTTGAGAGCAAATAATCCAACAACAGTAAACACCTCACTGCGCACAGTTCAAAATAAATTGGTTATACCACAAATCCATGGCAAAGAACATTTTGGAAAAAAGGATACATATATAATTCTGCCATAAATAAAGGCACAGACATTAAGAAACACACACTAAGTCCATGAATATTGTTCCTAAAAGTGATTAAAACCAATGTAAACCTTGGAAAAACTGTCACTGGTATTTTAAAAATTTGTAATTAAGTGAAAAGTACAGAAGTATAATTCAAAAGCTTAAAATATTAAACAAAAATATACAGATTCATATATAAAGATACATAAGATCTTAAAATACATGAATATTAGCAGCTATAGAAGGCACATGGCAATATTTATATGGAATACAGGGTGAATAAACTGTTCTGTGTTGGTGTTTAAATAATGTTAAGAGTACTTGGAATAACATACTATAATTGAAATACAGGGTTTCCCAGGGCTGTGGAAGTGTGGTGTGTAGTAAGTATGTGCAGAAAACATGAAAGGGGCACAAACAGGATGACGGCAGTGCAGCAGCGATGCTGGACTACAAATCACAGCGTCCAAGGGGGACGCATCAGTGAGGACGGGACTGAACTGCTGTTGATTTTGATTCAGTGTGCCCTTGTATCAGGAGTGTGAGTCATCACCGTGCTGTCGGAAGACCTCGGAAGCCTTGAGTAAATCACAATCACTTTCTGTCAATTGTGTCCAGCTGGAAATCAATACTACAGAATTACCTCACAGCCAAGGTTCACAGGGCAGAATTCAGGAGTAGCCTACTTAACCTCCCTGAGCACCACTGGGATTACAAGAGGAAAGCCAAAGGGAGCCTTCTGAGATTCAGTAAGCATACACTTATAAAGACTTGATAGTTCTCACAAGTAATTTTACTGAATTTTAATTGTGTGTGTGCATGGAGCACGTGTGGAGGTTAAACAGCTTGCAGGAGTAGGTTCTCTTCTTGCAGCATGAGGCTCTCGGGGACTAAACTCAGGTTGTGAGACTCGGCAGTCTTTACCCACTGAGCCACCTAGTTGGCCCCTTGGGACAGTCTTTACTCTGCTCTGACAAACTATTTACACTATAAACATTTACATACATTAACCCCCAAAATTACTTGTGAAAAAGGAAGTAAGAGAACCTACCTTCCATTCTTATCCTCCATCTGAAGGTGGTACTGAATAGCATCTGTTGATAATATCTTTGGAGTTCCATCTCCCCATTTAAGCTTAAGGTTCTGGTGGCTAAAGGCAACACATTCCAGCCGAGGTGGATCAGGTGGGAAGGGCTTCGTTTTTAATTTAATCGTATGGCTGAAAGGACCAGCTCCCAGGCTATTCAAGGCTTGAATTCGTATTCTAAAAGACAAATCAAAAAAAAAAAAAAAAAAAAAAAAAAGTTTTACTTTTTGGTTTTTTTTTTACTTTTTTTTTTTTTTTTTTGGGTTTAGGCAAAAATATTAACAGATTTTATAGTGTACCTGTATGTTGTGTCAGGTTGCAAATTGTCTATGATATAGCTTGTCATCTTCCCCACTGTCAAGGGCTGCTTATCTCCCAGGTCTATGCTGTAGGCAAGGATTTCTGAACCATGGTCATAAGGCTCTTCCCAGCTAATTGCAAGGCAGGTAGAAGGTGAGTAATGGGGATTTTCTATATCATCATCACTTATTTCTTGAAGACAGGTCACAATGGCAGGAACTGATGGTGGAGTCACACAGGCTACAACTTCACTAAAAGGACCTGCACCCACAACACTCATAGCCTACAAACAAATAAAGTGAAGTTAACAAAGACTTGGTTGTGACAGTGACCTCTCCACACCAGAGCCTGAACAGTACGTGTGCTAAGGCACTGATCACCTACCTGAACTCTGCAATAATACGTAGTAGCTGGTAAGAGTCCTTTTAATTCACAACTGAGGCTGGGCCCACAGTAACACAGCTGCATACTTCCCTCAACTCCTCCCCACTCCAGCCGGTACTCAGTGACATCAGTTCCATTACTCAAAGGAATCTTTAAGAAAAGGATACAGTTTTCTTAGGCTTGATATTAACTAAACAGTGTAGAAGCAAAATATTCTTTCTTCTAACATATTAAAAATGAAATTGAAAAAAAAGAAAAAAATGAAATTACTTTTGAATTTATTTGAAACATCTAAACACAACCAACAATGTACTTCTTTACATTTTTATTCATTAAAACTATATGAATAGCCAAAAATATAACTGCTCATACCTGAAAGAAAAATAAGCCTAAGAGTCAGAGTATCCTAGCTAAAGAAACTTCAAAATAATCTGAAGACAGAATGTTAACTTACATATATATTTAATCATTAAACTTCAAAGGAAACTGAAAATACTAATTTACAATATACAATAAGTACACTGATGATAATAAATTTGAGCAAAAATTCACTGTGAGTGTTTCTTCAAAGTTCACCAGTGGCTAAAATATCTCAGTAAAGAAAGCAAGCCTCTGATAAAACACAAAATAACATGAACTAGAATCTAACTATTTAGAAGGCAAATATAACTTACTCAAACATTTAACTCACTTTTACCAGGTGAATGTATCTAGGACTCACTTTTCACAGTGTAACTGAAGTAGCAATAAGAAAAGCTCACCTTTTTTCTTTTACATGCACTACTTCAATCTCTTAGGAAAAGTATAAAAGTTGGTGGAAATCACAATACCTCCCAACTGACTTGTGCACAAGTTGCAGATCTGCATGTCACTTGCGGGGGCCTGCACTGGTTTGGGGGACCAGGGGCTGTAGTGATATCATATTTTTCTGAAAATGGTCCAAACTAGAAAAACAAGCAGAACACATATTTTTTTCTTTTTCATCCTTAAATGTTCACTGCACAAAAATCCTGTATTTAAAGACTCACCAGCCATTAAGTCCTTCAAAATTAATTTGGTCATAATTCTAGAGGCAATCAGAGTAAAAGATTTAACAACGATGGAAGTAGACTCAGCACTTTTAAGTTTTGTTTTTATATACTTTCTCTTCCCCACTCCATTATCCTCTTCATGAACTGCTCTTTGTAAAAAAGAGCAGGGCACGAGTAAGTTTGGTAGGTGGAATAAGAAATTATGTGAGGAGTGAAGATGGGTAGAAAATAAAGGCATGGACAATGACAGGCATCAACTTTATCTTAAAATCTGGAGCATTAAGAGTCAAAAATGGGTATTTAGTGGAAACGGAACTGAAGTCATTTTGAAAAACTAACAAAAACCAGTAACTAAAAAAGAAGACAGTATTGCATATGCTCCCAGTGAGCCATAGCCTCGTGAGGTTGCTAAGAGCACACACACAGGATGGCTTAAATAAGGCCTGCCTGCAGGCTACATATTTTTATTCACAGCATTGAAACATGCTCACAGATTAAAATATAGCTTAGCTGGAGATAGATAGGATAGGAAACAAAGCACAACTCACTGAAATCTTCAAAAAAGTAAGAGATAAAGAGATCTGTCAGTTTAATTTCTGAAAAAATCAATTATAGAATAGTTAGAGAATATGCCACACACCTAAGCAACTGCTCTGTCTCAGTAAAGTCTGCCTTAGCAGAGGTGAGGGCATCAGCAGCTATGTGGAAGCGCTCTCTTCAAGCCCCAGTGTCACTAGCTGCAAAGTGGAGTTATCACCTTTTTGTTCATTTTATGTAACTGTCTACATATACACAACAGTTTTTAAATAACTCATGTAAGCCAGAAATGCTTAAATATCAGCATCTGCCCATGAGGCAAAGCATTAATAACATCTGGTCTACAATGGGGAGTAAATGCTGCATAAAATCAGACCATGCACACAGGCACTCCCTAAAGGAAACCACAACTTTTTTCAAGTGCCACGACCTCTAACTGAGGCCTCAAAGACAGCAAGGCAAGTTATAGGGCACACTCTTCCTTCCTTTTTCTTTTTTTGTTTTTTTTTAGACAGGGTTCCTCTATGTAGCCTTAGCTATCTTGTACTTGCTTTGCAGACCAGGCTAGCCTCGAACTCACAGAGATCCACCTGCCTCTGCCTTCCGAGTGCTGTGATTTCAGGTGTGCACCACTGTTCCCGGCTCACTATTTCTTATTTATCAGTAGCTTATTAAAACAAAATGGTGCGATGACACATGCTCCAGTGATGGTTCAGCCAGCGGTTCCCTCACCCCCATTTTGTTTGCTGCACGGAGTCTGAAGCTGTACGTCTTTCCAGGAAGAAGGGTGCTCACTGTACACTCCACTTCAGAGCCTTGGTAAACATCTCTGGGCTCATCTTTATCTGCAGGACTCATTTCCACTGCATAGCAGGAAATGGGTGACCCACCGTCAACCAGTGGAGGTCCTAAGGAAGGGCGGACAGATTAAGATGTTTTAGCTGGAAGAATACTTTGGTTCTAACTTAATTATAATTCAGTACCAAAATGGAAATTACCCCATCGTAACTGTACTTCTCTTGCTTTGGGTCTACCCTGCAACCTGGGAGGGAGGCATGGGCCAGGAGGCACAGCTGGAGTCTGCACCAGCAAAGACTCAGAGACCTGCCAAGGCAGAAGCAAAGTTAAACAAAGGCCCCAAACAACTGGATTGTTTTCATAAAAGACATTAGTACAACATAAGGCTGTACCAATGGTATGAAACTGTGCTTTACTAAAAGAGGTTCTGAATAGAAATCAGACCTTATTAAATCGTTACATTTTTATAGACAAAAGACACATACTATACTATTTTAAAAACAAGCTGGAAAAGAACAAGCCCTTTCTATATTAGGAAACAAAACGAAATATCTAAAATGATAGGCAACTAAGAAAATGCTGTCCAAAGGGATCCAGAAACCTCTTAGGTTGTTTAGACACTATACATAATATCTACCCTATTGTTTTTGGAGGTTAAAACATATAGTGTTTTGTTTTGTTTTTTAAATGTCTTTAAAACTAAATTATTTTATTACTCTAAAAACAATTCTACAACCAGTAAGTTTCTTTAGTATACAGCACCATTCTATTTCCTATTGCTTTGACTCCTACTTTACTTTCTTATGGGACAGCGCTTGAACCAGGGCCTCACAAATGCCAGGCAAGTATCTTACCACAGAAAGCTACAAGCCCCAGCCTTGATTTTACTTGAAAGATTAACTGCCCTATTACTACGCTGTATGTTAAGGTTCACACTAAATATTTAATTCTTTTAAAACACAAAGCATTTGTTCAAAACTTTTTCAAACAAGCAGTCTATGCACGACTGTTTCAATGTCGCATTAGAAAAATATTTGTTGTTCTTAAGTGCAGGGAGATTTTCTTTTTTTCTAGGTGGTTCTGAGAACTGAGGAAGTTCTCCACAGAAGAAAAGTGTTCTAGTACCAAGTTATGGTTTTACTCCCAGGTAGCTTTCTCAATGAATAAAATGGAACACTGTACCATAAGCCTGCTGACCAGGACTCAAACTGTTTCACAATACTTGCACTTCTGATAGGAAGTTTAAAAGCCATTTTTTTGCAAGAGTATTTTTAGTATGTAAAACTCCATTTGAAAAATATTATTATGAATGTTCTGATAAGTGATTCTTGGTTAAATTCATTAAAAAAATATTGCAGGCGACTGGAGCATATTTCCTGTGCAGGAGTGGAGAACAGGAAGGTGCAAGTGAGCTGAGGAGCACTGCATGTTACCAAAGCTGTGGGTAGGGGAATCTGCCTCATCTTGGTACACTTAGCTTAGCTACTGGGGTTGCTTGCGGCATGTGCCTGTGCCAGGGCACCTGGCATACTTTAGGATGCTCCCCCCAAGCCCTGTGAGAAACAAGAGACAGGAACTGAAGCAAGCATCTTGATAGGGAGTGGGGAGCACAAAATGAGTCTGTGGTCTGAAATGATTTAAAGATGGGGAAAGGAACAGTCTCTGGTCAGTGCTCTCCTGCTACTGTTTGTCCTCAAGCGTACTCAAAGAAGAAACCTTCAAGTGCTCAAAGAGTGGGATGAAGACACTCTCCTGGAATTACTAACCCACACAAAATGCTGGGGTTCCATAGGCTTAACTGAAGATGATGCATGTACTCAGATTTAACCAGAGGCTCTAGAACTGTCCTCAGAATTGGGATAGGATCAGTATAACTGATGACATTACTGGTCACTGAGATCTGAGTCCCTTTTGTTTTTGTTTTTTTTGAGATAGGGTTTCTCCAGGTAGCACTAGCTGTCCCGGAACTTGCTCTGTAGACCAGGCTGGCCTTGAACTCAAGAATTCACCTGCCTCCTGAGTGCTGGGATTAAATGTCCAGCTACTAAATTTCTTAACACTCATAAAATAATGGCTAGCCTTTCTGAAATACTCAAATATTATATATGTGTTCAAACAGGTTATGGTTTTGACACAATTTACAGAGCAGCAAGACATATCTATTTCAATTCTGCTAAACTTAGGTATCAACCTATACTATGAGCAAAATATAAATATTATGAGCAAAATATCCTGTTAAAATATTCTGGTAATAGTTAACTTTAGCCACTCTGATTACACAAATCACTTTTCCACATTTGTACAAAATTTCAACAAAGAGGGCAGGAAATGCTGACCCAATCCCATTTGGTCCAAATTAAAAAACAAACAAATCTACACAAGAGCATTACCGCACTCTGCCCTCCATCACTAATGCAGTAAACCCGCAAGCGGTAGTGGCAGCCTGGATTCAGCCGGTCACAGAGATGCTCCCTGGTCGCGCCACTGTAGATCATGTCCCACTTGTTTCCTGAAAGTACAGAATGGTGCACAATCAGCCAAGGGGTAATGTTTAACACTCTGGTATCATGGACAGGGCAGGTATTCTAGGGTTCAATAAGTAAGTGCTGATATAATTTGTGAGAAACAATTTAAGCCTGGCTTGAGTTTCCTGGAAGTGATTTAATTTTCTTTACGTATGTAGTCTCTTAGACAAATCTGCATGGCTCTGTTGCATTGAAGTATCTCTGTACAACCTTTGGCTTAAATTGGTAATTTGCTTTTAATTAAGTATATTCAATGTGTTTACTGGTCCAGTAATAATATTAAAACAAAGAGTATAAAGAATTAGTATTATAACACATTTCATCATAATTAAAAGACCTTTCTTTGGGCTGGAGAGATGGCTCAGAGGTTAAGGGCACTGGCTGCTCTTCCAGAGGTCCCGAGTTCAATTCCCAGCAACCACATTGTGGCTCACAACCATCTATAATGAGATTTAGTGCCCTCTTCTGGTGTGCAGGTGTCCATGCAGACAGAACATTGTATACATAATAAATCTGGCCATTTTATGAAAATCAAAACTGATGAACAGGTAACTTAAGCATAAAGTTAAATGTCATAAAATCTTAACTGGAACTAACTTTTAGTGACTAATTTTCCTCTAGTACATGTGGGTATAAACTACTCTTTAGTAAAAACATTAAATATATAGTATCCAAGGAATTGGTCTGGACATAATAGGATTGCAAACAGGTAAGAAAAAAAATGTATAATAATAGAGGGTGACATTTGACCCACTGTATTTCCAGAGGTCACAACCTGAAGTGCATCACAACAGGCACAATCTTAGCTGCTACAAACACCCCCACCCCCACCAAATCAAGGACAATCCACAGGGCAGCAAAAACGGTTTTAACAGCAAACAATTCAATGCCGGAAGAGAGGTTCATTACCACAACAGATCCATCCCCTTCACCAGCTATGCTCACCGTTAGAACCTTCGGCCATCTCCACTACATACTTATTGATGGGCGCACCTCCATTGTCTTTTGGTGGGTCTGTTACAAACAAAAGTGGCATTACAAAAACCTCAGCAAACGGAATGCCAAGGCAGGACTGTTAAAGGGTAACAGGGCACCTACCACTATTTACCCATCTTTTGTCACCACTTTTCAATTAATATACCCTATCTTCTCACATTTATAAAGTGGACTCTACAATAATATTATTATCTACACAACATTCCATTCACTTTAAATTCTAAGCGAGTTTGAAATTTAGAGTTGTAATATGTTAATTTTTCAACCATGTCTCCAGGGCATGACTGAGTTTGCACATTCTCTGCTGTCCCCCCGAACTTGTGGATAAGCAGATGTACAGCAAATGTTTAAAAGAGTAACTTTTTATTTTTTAGCTTCATGTCTTGAGAGCTAAAATGACTGATGCTGATGGCTTCAAGTTCAGCAATGTTTCCTTTCACACAAAGCTGACCCTGTCCGCCCCCTTACAGTGGCTCTCTAGTTCTTGTAACATCAAACCTGCTAGCCTCTGTGGCCACACAGCTCTCTACACATGATCCTCAATGGAAGACACATTTCTTATCAGACTGTCCTGAGTTAATTTACCCAAGAACCACAATGTTACTGAAAACTGGTACTAACAGCCTACCTTAACAGGGAATCACACTGCATCATCATACTAATGGGGTGGATTAAGATCACTGAACTTGGGCTTTTCATGAGAAAACACTGTCACTAACAGTATCACTTCTGAACAATTCCTGTGGGTCTGGCCTTTCACCCCATAGGAGGCTGCTACAACACCTACCAATCCCTAAAGAGCCACAGTTTGAGCACGGCTGGATAACAATCTTTTATCCTCCTGGACACCTACATTCCATAAACAGAAACTTGAATTTTGAACTAGTTGCTTATGGGTTTTCTTTTCCTCTTTTAGGGATGAATGTGGCAAATTTCTAGCAAAAGGTACTGTGATACTTTTGTAAGGGTGGTCTTAAAGAAAAATTCATATTTAAATTATTTTGCCCCAACACAAAATAAAGCACGGACATCTTACCCCAAGTAATCTTAAAGCCATGTGAGTGTATCTTCCCTTTCACGGAAGGCTTCTGAGGCACTCCGGGTTTATCCGGGCAGGTACTGAATTCCACTACTTCACTCGGATTGCTTTTACCTTCTGAGTTATAAGCAATGACCTGTGATGAGACCACAAAGACTTAATGTTTGCTACCTAACAATACAGCGAACCAAGCGGGGAGCAAAGTACAAGCCTGGTGAAATGACGAAACACTGAGACCACCTCTCTGCAGAAGTATTGCCTGTCTTCCTGAGAAGGCCCCTGATTGCATGGGGACACTAAGCAGAAGACATGGGGACAGACACTACATACTCATTAAAGGAAAACCCACCAAGAGGCTAATATAATTCTAACCACTATGTACACCAAACCCAAGGGCCTCCAATTTCATAAAAGAAACCCTACTATGTATAACATCACACAGTGATCCTAAGACAGTTTAGAGTGGCTTCATAACCCACTCCTGTCAACAGACAGGTCATCCAGATAAAAATCAAACAGAAGTGTGGAGTTAAATAGTACCATAAATTAAACGGACCTAACAAATACTGCACAACATACTACCCAAACACAGAAGAATATAGTTTCTTCTCAGCAGCCCAAATGGAACCTTCTTCAAAGCTGGCCACAAGCTTCAACAGATAAAAGAACACCGAAATAACATCCTGAATCTTGACTGACCACCATGGATTAAAGCTGAATATCAATAATAGAAAAAAACAGTAGAAAGCATACAAACTCATAAAAGCTAAATAACTCACTACTGAATAGTGAAAACATTTATAATATCCTCTACCATTTATCTGAAATAATTTGATTAAATGAGCTCTGGTAGGAAAATATAAATGTTTAATTTGCCAACTAATAAGCATCCTGTCATAATTTGATGTTTATTTCTATTAATTGTGATTATTAAATAATTCAAGCACTGATCAAGAGCCAAAATATATCCTAGAGCGATGCCATCAGAGGAAAAAATAAACTCCAGAAGTTTCCATAGATGAATTTTCAGTCTGTCACTCCCTCAAGCAAGTGACACAAAGAAGAATTATACAAGTAAAACAGTACATAGCATTATTAATCACAGCAAGAACAGATTGAGGCAAGAATCACCAAGAGGCATTAAAACAGGTGTAAAACCCTGGTAAGGAATACAATGTTTACAAATGACACAGAACTCACAAAACGCTTATTAGTAGCAAAAGGGCAAAGAATAACTTTGCAATTAAGAAACTGGTAGATTATCACCTCCTTTGAGGAATTACCACTGATAGTACAGAAAGAATCTTTCTATTACATGATGCTAAAAATCTTATCAGGTATGTTTTCACATGTATATTTTAATATATGTAGTCAAATCACCCAGATGAGAGTTCCACAAAAAAAAAAAAAAGTTAAAACTGGTTTTGAATATAAATACATGAAGTTTGAGAAGTATTATATCACAGTAAAAAAGTAAAACAGAAAAACTCATTAGAAATGATAGAATTATTTTAGATTTAAAACCAAAGGAAAGATTTGGAGGGACTATACAATGGAAGTCTGTCCTTGGTTTTAACAAGAACAGTAAAAACAATAATACATTTCTTAATGGGCTTTCAAAATTTACCTTAAATTTATACTTTGTACTACGTCTCAGATTTTTCACTGTGTAAGCAAGATCTTCTCCATCGTATTTAGGCTTAAAACCATAACCATGGAAGGGAACACAGTTTTCATTAGCTACTTGTTTGCAGACATATGAGGAGTAATAGGTGTGTAAAGACCTGAGTTACTCTTCCCCTGTGACTGTGTGTAACTGTAATTCTCTCTCACCTTGATACTTCTATCTTGAGTGAGTGAACACAACAGATATGCTACAGAACCCTTTTTAGAAGAGTAACATTAATTAGTCTCAGTAAATTTAAGAGCCAAGTGAACGTCTTTGTTCTGAGGAAGTGCTGGAACCAATGGCAGCTTCACCATCAATGAAGCAATTTCTATAACCAAGTTTCCCAGCGATGTCACAAGAACTAAGCACACATAAGCATGCTTACTTTGCCCTGAATGCCTGGCTGTGTTTAATGAAGAAATAAATGGTTTACTGTACTGGGAGATAATGTACCACTTAGGTCCAATACTGCTATATTTACAGTCCCAGTGATAATATTTCACTGCTGTATTAGCTCCCATGTTGAAAATTATAAGTGGAGATATAATTGAAAATATAGTATGATTCACTACTTAAACATACAATATGAAAACCTACAGTATATTTACAAGACTATGCCACTATAAAACAAAGCTCTGTCTGTTTTCGGTTAGCAGGAAGCAGAGGCAGGTAACTAGACTTAGGAGGCACTACACAGTCTCCAAGGAGACTCTCAGCCTTCTGTGGTACGTCAGCAAGCAGTACTGACCATTAAGGGTGACACAGTACTTACTTTGGAATTGCTCTGTGCATAAGGCTGAAGGCTGTGCTAACATTCCCCCTGTATTTTTCCCTAAGTCAATCTATGTTTGACTCTCTGGCCAGGCATGAAAAGTGACCTGCCTGTTAGGTAAATGCTCCACCACCAAGGTACACATCCAGCTCTGAAATGCAAAGTGTAGTCTATGTGTTTTCCAGGTGTAGACTTCAGAATTCACAACCCTGCGAGCCTCTTACATACGCCAAGAAAACAAAGAGACTTGAGGCCTCGCTCCCAATCTCACTTAGATAATAGCAAAGCAAGGCCTAATGGGATTTGGGAAAGGAGCCAGCTCCTATGGTAACATTTACTAGATTGAAATAACACTACCAAAATGACTTTAACTCTTATTGAACTACAGAGTAGGACTTACTGATGTTTCCTCCTCCATCTCTAAAATGTAAGAAATCCCTTCATCTGATGGTGTTCCTGAGGGCTTAGTCCACTGTAGGGACAGCCACGTAACTCCAGCCTTGGTCAGCGTAGGACTTGCGGGTACAGAGGGGGCACAGCCTGAGGTGTAGTACAAGACCTCTTCACTGAAAGCACTGTTGGAACAAGTCATTTTAAAAGAGGAGTAAAAACCATCCTATTGATAAAGAGCCCCCCCACCCCCCGTTAACAGTATTTCTTTAAAATGAAAATTTTAATTTTGTTGTTGTTGTGATGGAGCTCGAAGGAAGACCCCTTGATTGAACATGCTAAGGTAATAGGTACCAATGAGCTACAGTTCTAGCCCTGGAGAGTCAAAGCTGAATGGATTTGAAGTATCTTTAAGGTAACCTAGACACCAAAAGGTTAGTATTCTTTCAAATGTGTAAGTTTAGAGTCCTTAAGCTTTGACATGTGAAATGTATTCAGTCAGTGAAAAAAAAAATACACAGTGGTCTGTAAGAAAGAGAACACAGTAAAACCCATTTCATGGTACACTATTATTCTGCATATGGTATCTCCATGGAACAGAAAAGACAGTTCTCATCAATGCCACTTTCTGTGGTCAAGATGTAAACAGTGTATAAACCCACCAACTCCCATAAAGGTAAGCAGAGGAATTTCTAAAAGAAAACAAACTAAAACTAATTTCAATAGGATTCTTAAAAAGCCCAGGCTTGTCTGAGCCTCAGAGAGGCCTTTTAAGAAACAGAGAAAACAAATGCCCAGATATTTTTTTCTAATGGTTATTGGTTACAGATAAACCCCCTAAATAAGAATCGCACTAATCCAACTACACTTGTTTACCGGTAGCAGTAAAGATTTTTACCCTAAATATGATTTATTATTTCATTCACACACTCACACACACACAAAACACCAATAGAAATTTCAGCCTTTCAAGATTAAAAAGCGGAGGGGGCACTTTCTATTTATATCAAGCACCAAGGATATGGAACCCACCAGATTCTACACAAAACCAGGAAAGCCCATATACTGACAATTTAAAAACAAAACAAAGAAAATAAATAATAACAAGAAAAGAAATATAAATTAAATCTTTACATATCACTCATGTAAAGATTTAACTTACATTTGACACTGAAAAGTTTTTAAATTTAATCTTTACTGTCATCCATATGTAACTAAGACACTCTTGTGGACTTTGCTATAGCATAACTATATCAACAAAATAAAGCAAATTTTTCAATGGGTAGACTGACTAAATAATCTAAAATATATATGACTTTACAAAATGTCTTACCTTATACCATAGTCATTTTTGGCTGATAATCTAAATTTACAACCCATTGCCGGTGACAGTTTGGTAATTTTAAACTGCTTCTGTGAGCCCATGTAACACTGACAAAATTCTCCATTTCCTTTCCCCTAGGAGAAATGGCTAGTTATTATATGTAATATGCACTGCACTACTAACAAGAGACAAATTCATAGCCGTTCCTTGACAGTTATTTGTTAGCTGGTAAAATACACAGTAGCAGCACTGTTACACATATCACGGACCGTAAGAGAAGGCTGAAACACTGAACATCTATGTGGTTAACTTCTGGTACAAAATTCCAAGGGCACAAGTAGCTTTCCAAGAGGCCTTGCATACTCCTCGAATTAAATAAGGTGTTTCAGCCAATGCTAAATTTCTGGCTATAGTAAGATACGGACCTTATAATCTTTATGGGGGACAAGTTGCTATGGCATCAGGCTGATCTCTGAGATAGACAAGTGGCCACTTTTCTTTAACACACGGAAAGTTCTTTGTGAACAGTTTTTAAACCTGTCTTCAAAGACACTGCTTTGTGTCTTCCCCCAGACACACTGCTAAGTGTCTTCAGAGTAAGGGTCTGGAGGAGCGACTGCTCCAGAAGTTACATTTAGCACTCAGGAGTTCGAGAAGAGGGAACAGCCCGATTAGATGACAGAGAGGAAAGTCTGACCACCCAGGACAACTGGAAATTTAGAAATGCTGGCTGTGAAATAAAATGGGCAGCTCCTCTTTTCCCACCTATTTTCCATCCCTGTACCTCAGCCCAGGGCAGCTGGGGCCAATTCTGCTTCTCTGAAGAATGACTGCACCTGGCTGTTAAGCTTAAACAGTCACATTAGTTGTTAGGGCATTTAGCTGAAACAACTGCATGGTCTTAGCACAAAATAATACATTCTGAATACTGGTAGATTTTGCTCTCTAGTCAGTTTAAAGTCACTGAGTTAATTACAACTTCTTGAATAATATAAATCGGTACAGTACAATACAGTAAATATGAGTGGCATCTTGGGCTAGCTGATACTCTAAAAAGAAAGGCCTTGTTTGGTAATGTTATAAAATTACTGAACAATCAATTAACTTTCTATCCCTGCTTACATTTTATCAGGTCACCAGAGGATGCGTTTATCTTCTGTGGTCTGTCAAAAGCAATCTTATTCTGAATTCTCTTAGCATCTCCAGAACAAAACCTTAGTTATGCTTTATTATTCTTTCAATAAATACTTTTGAATCCCCACATTTTCAACAGAATTTCCACTCTCCCTGGCCCCTTCTCTTTGCTTGGTATAAGCAACAGGATAAAAGAGAATGGGATAATTGACAAGAAAATACTGCACTAAACTGTATAGTCCACTGTGTTTGTTGTAGCTGTCCAAGATGCCCAGGACCTAATCCCTAATCTCTGAATGTTTCCTTATATGGTGAGCATTGTGGCTAGATTAAGGGTCTTGAGAAAGGTTACCCTTGATTATTTGGATGGGCCAAAATTCAAGCGCAAATAGCCCCCTGGGATAGGTAGACAGGAGTACGAGAAAAGAGTAAGGGGATGGCAGCAAGGCCATGGACCATAGAAAAATGGCCAGGGCAAGAAACAGTTCTAACCCCTGGAAGGAACAAAATCATGCTCACACAATGATTTTGGCTCAGTGACAACCGTATCATATTTTTGGTCTTCAGAACTGTGAGATTTTCTTTAATTCATCAAGTTTATGATTTGCTGTAAAGGCCATAGGAAACTAGTAGTCTTGCTATTAAGGCTGGCAGGGAGAAAAAAAAAATGCCTTTCTCAAGATAACTGTAAAAAATGGTGTGTGTGTGTGTGTGTGTGTGTGTGTGTGTGTGTGTGTGTGTGATTTAACTAAACCCAGAGCCTCTCTGTGCTTGCTAGGAAAGCTATAGCCCCAACTCAAGTGAGCACTATGATGGTGTGTCGGAACATGGTTCAGGAATGAAGCTCTGTGAGGTGACTTCTGAGACCTGTGAGAAAACTCCAAATAAACAAGAGTCTTGTAATCTCTATCCTTCCCAAACATGGCTGTCCTTGGACGGTGCTTTTATCCCCTCCCATGTGTATGGATAAGAGTGAGTTCACTTTAGATTATTCATTGCAACAGGCTATTGTTATTTATATTCCTCTATGGAAAAACGTGTGTTTGCCATGTGCAGCTTGTCCTTATGATTGTAATTTAATCAGGTGACTTTTATTATTTTTAAAATTTTTTATTAATTACACTTTATTCACTTTGTATCCCACCTGTAGCTCCCTCCCTCCCCTTTTCTCCGCGCATGTCCCTCCCCAAGTCCATGGATAGGGGAGGTCCTCCTCTCCTTCCTTCTGATCCTAGTCTATCAGGTCTCATCAGGAGTGGCTGCATTGTCTTCCTCTGTGGCCTGGTAAGGCTGCTCTCCCCTCAAGGGGAGGTGATCAAAGAGCAGGCTAACCAGTTCATTTCAGAGGCAGTCCCCGTTTCGATTACTATGTAACCCACTTGGAGACTGAACTGCCATGGGCTGTATCTGTGCAGGGGTTCTAAGTTATCTCCATGCATGCTACTTGGTTGGAATATCAGTCTCAGGGAAGACACAGGTGACTCTTCTTAACCCTCAGAGTATAAATTGTCTGATGCTCTGAGTCAATCCTCTACTGAGTGAGGCTTTACTCTGCTTCAGTTTTAGGCTCTGATCTCCCAGGTTCAAGCCACCAACTATGTTTTCTAAGAACACAACCATCCACTCACCCACCACATAAAATATTGTTTCTTAA
The DNA here is from genome assembly GCF_907164565.1 of Psammomys obesus. NCBI lineage: Eukaryota > Metazoa > Chordata > Mammalia > Rodentia > Muridae > Psammomys > Psammomys obesus. The sequence goes on along the minus strand of NW_026592090.1, from coordinate 14,765 downwards.
AGAGAAATATAATTAAAACTGATAACATTATTATTTTGTCTGAAGATGGACCTGTAAGTTTAACCACTAAAAAAGATTCAATGTACTTACCTCATCCCATTCTAAAATAAAGCTTTGGATTTTAGAACCATTGTCACTGGGTGCCTGAATCAGAAAAAAAGAGAAGGAATTAGTCCTCATAAATAACAAGGAACTAACTTTGTGTCGCAGGTATTATCTGTGACTTAAGTCTTTAAAAATGGCCAGAGGGTCCCATCCTGTTCCCTCTCTTCCACCGCTTCCGGTGTCTAACCTGTTTGCCCTTCTGAATGAGATTTAAGCATCCTCCTTAAGGTCCTCCTTAGTGTTTAGCTTCTTTAGATCTGTAGACTTTGTATGGCTATCCTCTATTATACAGCTAATATCCACTTATAAGTGAATGTATACCATGTATGTCTTTTTGCTTCTGGGTTACCTGACTCAGGATGATCTTTGGATCCAGGCAGCCCTGATGAGACTTGATAAACTATGGGCTTATCCTTTCAGTGGACTAGGGGAAAGGGATAAGGGAGAGGAGGAAGGGAAAGGGGACTGGGAGAAGTTGAGGGAGGGGGCTTCAATCGGGATATATAATGAAATAAATTGTAAAAAAAATAAAAATGCCATGAATAAAAAAATAAAAATGGCCAGAGGGGCTGCGTGGTTAAGAACAATGGGTGTTCTTACAGAAGACACAGGTTTGGTCACCAGAGACCACATGGTGGCCCATGCCATCCCTATTTCCAGTTCCAGGGGATCCAAGGCCCCCTTTTGGCCTTAGTGGGCACCATGCACATACATTGCACATAAACACAAGCAGGCAAACACTCATACACATAAAAAATAAAAAAAGAAAGCAAGAGGCCATCTACATTTTTCTGAATATTCTATAATCTCCTTTAACAAGAACTATTTTAACTTTCATAATTCTTTAAAAAATTCATTTTGCCTATAAGATTTTATCAGGTTTAAGTTCTTACCATTTTTAATGGACTATTTTGTAATATACCAAAGAACAGAAGGCTAAGGGCTAGGCTGTGGGAAGGAAGTAGACAGAAAAGGGCCCTGCTGGGATCCTGTTGCTAGAGACAATGTGCCTTTACCTCAGACTGTTGCTCAGTAGCTCAGTAATCCCTCCTACTTTAGGGGAGAAGCCCCTTTTAGGGAAAAACAGGCATTTCACTGTAAACTTTAATCACTCTTGAAATGAGAATTCCTATCTTTCTAACAGTTTCCTCCTACAATTTCAACCAACTTCTGTTTTGTAGAACAAATGGGCATGACTTACAATTTTGTATCTGAAGAAACTCGACTTTGAGACTAACATCTTACATTTAAACATTTTTAAATATTTTGAGTTAGAGTAATAACTGATTGACATAGTAACAGCAGTTTAAAGTAAATCAGCAGTTTAAAATAAATATTATGAGAAGAAGGGAAAGAAAATTCTTGGAAATCACAACTTTTCCGTAACAGAAGGAAAGACTTCAAAGACAGACTGCGAATAGGGAAAAGGTAAAAATTTATCTCCCAAGTGTTCCTGATTCTAGATTGCTTTAGTCTAGTGCTAAAGCCTTATCTTTACTTTTCCTTAAAGCATTTTTTTTTGGGGGGGAAGGGTCAGGGGTGAAGATATGTCTACTTCAATAACCTGAGGCCCGCCTTCCAATTTTCCTCCAAGTTGGGAAAACTATTATAATAATTATTGTAAAGCATTTTACCATACCATACCATCATTGAATTATCACATAATTTTTATGTTGTACCTTTACTTGAATTACACAAAAGAGGAAATAAGGTCTTCAAAGTAATTCTAGCCACTACGGCAACTGAAACAGGAGGATAACAAGTTTTCAAAAAGTGGGAGGGTACTAGGGATGAAAGTCAGTTGTAATGTTTGCCTACACATAGAAGACTGTACCATAAACCCTCAAACCCTCAGTATGGGAGGGTGCATCCCCTAGTCAGCTTAGGCTGTTTACCTAGTAGAGTCCAGGTTATCTGAGAATCAATGTGTAAGAACACCTCCATCAGATTAGCTTGTGGACACATCCCTGAGGTATTTTCTTGACTGCTTGCCCCTGTGGTGATACTGTCCCTAGGCAGGTGGGCCTATGGGCAAGCCAGTAAGTAAGTAGGCTTGTCCTCACTGACTTCTAGTGTAGAATAATGAAATAAATCCTTTTCTCCTGCAAGCTGGATTTAGTCAGTGATAAACACAGCAACAGAAAGTGAGGTATCTGATGGCATAAGAAGCAAACACCTACTTTATTATACAACGAAAGGAGCAAGTTATTTAACTTAACACTCTTGGTCTCCAAAAACAGTTGACACTCAACACAAGGAGGAAAGAGGAAAATAGAAGACCTATCTGTTTAGAAACGCTTTGCAGGTTATCCTCACCTTCCACTGCAAAGTGAGCGAGTTTTTGGTCCTGTTGGCTATCCTGGGAGAATTGGGTGTATCAGGCTCACAGCTCAAGGTGGTAAAGCTTTCAGCTTCTGAAGGAATTCCCCTTATCGAATTGGACTCTGCCTGCACTCTGTGGGATAAAACAGTTTTACCTGTTTTTACTTTTAACAATATCAGCTTTAAGTATACACAAGTAGTAAGGTACCTTTCAAATATTCAAGAAAATGTGTTATCTAGAAGTAAAAACTATCCCTTAAGCACAGTATAAAGCAGTGGTATTATTTTACTGCAACTCAAAGTAAGAATGATATTTCAAAATTGTGACATAACATGTCTCTGTGAATACATGCACACACACATATGCACAGACACACATACTTCCTAAAACAATATTCTTAATAAGATGACACTTTCTATTTTACTTGATTCTATCTCACTGATTAAAAGAAAAATGAATATAACCCACACGAATCATGATTCAACAATGGTGTCAATCCATTGTGAAACAGATTAGGTTGGACAATTCTTTGAACAGAAGTACAGAACTTACTTAAATTGTTCATGTGTAATAAGAATATTCCTAACATAAATGTTCTTTTAAAAAACAGGGAAGTATTAGGACCCTGCTGGGAAGTAAAAACTTAATGACATATATTGGACAACTATAAGGCATTATCTGAATTGCTCCTATTAAGTGCTGTGCAAGTCTGAGAGCTCCTTCCAAAACATGATGCAGACTAATATACACGAAAATATTGTTTATGATCCTGTGTATGATGCCTCAGAAGCCAGGGCAAGTTTGCTGTGCTAAAGCACATACTACAGACATCGTCTAGAGAGTCCTTCTAACCCTTCTTCTTATAGACAGGGAAATTAGGCTTTTCCTTTACTGTAATATTTAAACTTGAGTAAAATGTATAAATGTGGATTATTCTGAAAAATTACAATGATGTTGTAGAAAAATTAAAGCCCACTGCTTAAAATATATTCTAGAATTTAATGGAAAACACTAATGACGACATCACAAGCAAAGAGCCTAGCCCTCTGCTGTGTCTATCACATGGAAGCAAGGGAACACACTCCTTACTTTGCATGGTAATCTGTGGCTGGTTTCAGATCTTTTAAAGTGATGCTTGTTTCTTCTCCTCTGGGGAAGGAGAAAAAGTACACAATTAGCAATATTCCCTTTATTTCAAACCATTAACCCATGTAATGGAAGAGCAGGAGCAGAAAATACCTACACGTAAACGCTTCTGTATTTCCCTTCCTTCCCAGTGCTCGACAAAAGGACTTCGTAAGTGCAGAGCTCTGGTACAGCTGCTTCGTTCACTTCGCCATTAATGAAGCTGGAAGGAGGTGACCAGGTAAGCAGAACTGTCCTTGCCTGAATGTCTGAAGCCTAGAAAAGAAAATGCCAACAGGTGAAAGTGCTCTGAAGCAAATGAGTGGGTATGGTTAGTAGAGGACTCTGAACTCAGAAATACATTCAAAGCAGCAGTAGTCCAAACCTTCAGAAAACAGCTCCCGGCAGGTCACTCCATGTACAGATGTGAAGAGAAAAGACAGACAAAATATAGACTGATGTGGCCCATTCAAGACTGTACAGTGCCAAAATAAAAAGGTGAGAGAAAATTTCAAACTTATTTGACAGTTCATTTCTCTATTTACCAAGTGTGTAACATGAAGGAGACAGATGAATTATGAGGACAATGAAACAAACATAAGTGTACCATGTATTAGAGAGTGCTGGTGTGCACACTATCACAAAGGCAGCTGTTACAAGCAAGACCCTGCCTCAACTATCAGCATAAGAACATTAAAAAGCTAAGGATTAGTATGTTGAGGGTCCAGGGAATGGGCATCTATCTAGATTGAGACGAGGGAGGTGTGCTGTTAGAGGCCCTGCTCAGGGCCATTTGAGAAAAACATGGCTACCTTTTTTGTTTGCTTGTTTTTAACGCCCCCCCCCCCCCCCCCGGTCATGTCTCCCAATATAGGCCAGGCTAAACCAGAACTTGAATTCTCCTGCCTCAGCTTCCTGAACTCCTGGGATCACAAACTTGTACACTACCACACCAGGCTATCTTTACTTTTGGAAAAAAGAATTTCACTTTTTAATTTTTTTTTCTCCCTCAGGACAGTATCCCACACACTGCCAAAGTACACAACTACACACTCTTCAAGATGTTCACTGCAGCATAACTGATGGCAAAGAGCTGTAAAAACGAGTGCTGACCTCTATCACTGGTGCAGCCTCTTACAACACTCCTATTTCGGTGTTTAAGAGGTAACACGTATGTGCTGACAAAGGTTTCATCAATATACTGGTGATGGCTAAGAGCAGAGAAGAAAGGCAAGGTGGGTAGTAGTTACAGTGCAGTCTGTTAATTTAAGTACTCAAAGAGGCCTGAAATGTGCTGTACAAGCAAATTTATGTTGACTTTTGGGATCTTTATGTGGAGGGATACAAGCAGAGTTTTAAGAGGAAAAAAAACAAGATTTTAATTGTTTTATACATATTTGATCTTACTGAAATAGTCCTGAGTATATGTTTCTCTTAATAAAGAGAAAAAGTAAGGGACTAGACATGGTATAAAGATTAGCACAGAAAGTGGACTGGCAAGATGGCTACAAGGGTAAAGCTTGCACAAAGCTATGCAAGCTTTGTGACCAAGTTTGGTTCCCAGAACCTACATACAGGTGGAAGGAGAGGGTTGACTCCACAAAGTGTCCTCTAACTTCCACATGAGAATCATGGCATGTGTGCTCAGGCACACACAAAACAAATACAATTTAAAAGATAATGTTTTTGTTTGTTTGGTTGCTTTCTTCAAACAGGGTTTCTCTGTGTAGCCTTGGCTGTCCTGGACTCGCTCTGTAGACCAGGCTGGCCTGGAAATCTGCCTGCCTCTACCTCTGTGAGTGCTCTAAATGCTGGGATTAAAAGTGTGCGCCACCAAGAACAGCAGTAACTAGTGTTTCCAAATGTAAAACTGAAGCACATCACAAACACCCAAGATAAGGGTTACCCCTGATCTTGAACAGGGCCAGACAATCAAGTTCAAAGTGAACATAACTTTCTCTTTCAAAGTTCTTAAAACCTAAATAATTTTAAAATTGTCTATTTTCTGTTTTTGTTAAGTCAGGGGAACATAAAAGTTTACTTACTGATAAATGTTGTCATGAATTCTTCAAAGGACTTAAAATGACTCTACATTAAACAGTACCTATCTAGCTGGTAGGTGGGACAGGCTTTTGTTTTCAATATAAACACACGTTTACTATAACATGAATGTATATCCTTGTGTCTTGACCTCACACTGACAGTGTCAACAGGACTCAGAAGGTTACTCAGCTGCATTCACTAGCATCTGCTTCATGAAGTACATCTGTCAGGCCTGGTGGTGACTTGCTTTATTTAACTGGGACAGGTGGTAGGAAAGTGTTAAGTAGAGAACTGTGAGACTTAAGCTTGCTTGGCTGATACTGAATTCTCAGCACCTAAGGAGTTTACTTTTATCATGGAATAAAATGAATTTTACAGAAAGTTGAGAAGATAGTACACAGAATTCTTTCCTGCTTCTTTCACTGGATTCTCCTAAGCTTAAGATGTTACACAGCCATGTGCTTCTAAAATTCTTCAAAACTAAGAAATTAACACTAGTAAATACTGTTACATAAACAATATTTACCTAAAGGAGAAGCTAAGCTGTGCTGCAGGATATCTGATCCCCCACACACACACTGTGAACCCCAAGATTGTGAACTGTAAACCTGTTTATTGTTTGGTGTAGCTCAGCCCTAACACACTAACATACACACCCACACGTTTAACCCAAAAGCTTTCTGTTTACTGTAAACAAGTCTTTGTGGTATGGGTCAGCCCTAGCACACACTTTTAATCCAAGAGTTAAATAAAATCAACCCTAGGTCAAGAGGGGAGTCTCATTCAATTCCCTCTTCATTTTAGACAAATAAGGAAAAAAAGTTTCGAAAATAATATGTATTTTTTAAATCACTGCTGACAAAGCATCCCAGTTGGGTATTCCCTAGGATGTCTTTACAGCTGACTTAGAAACCAGCTGGAATTATTTCCTCTTGCATGCTCCTTTAAAGAAAATATGCAAACGCTTATTACTGCATTGTAAAGCACACAGAACAGGCACACCTGCCTTTTTATGAGAAGAAAATTTAGAAGGGTTAAGTGAACCGTGGATGCCCAACCCGTGAACAGTCTTTGAGTAATCCAGAACTGAATCCAACTCTGAGTGTAGCGAAGAAGTGACACATCTGTGAAAGAATAAGCATGAAAGTGACAATGGTCAAAAAGAACAGGCAACCAATGAAGACACAGAAGCTGCTGGATTGTTACAGTATGCGGGAACCTGTAAGGCAGGTGCTTGCCGGTGTCTAACACAGGAAAACCAAACAGGAAGCTACCTTTGAAAGGAACTCAGAATGACAGCAATGCCAGTGACAAAGACTGTAGAGATGGAAGTGACAGTATTTTTTGATTTCCAAAGAAACAGCAACACTCAACCCTATTATGGATGTGTGAGTAAGAAAACAGAGGAGCAAGTCTTTAATGCACCAGCAATCCCAGGATGCAGCAGCTCAGGGAAGGAGGACAGGAAGCTGGAGGACAGCCTGGATCACACAGCAGGACCCTGTCTCAGAAAACAAATGCACAGCACACAGAGTGAGAAAGGAACTTGACAGCCTGGTTCAAGAAATCTGGAGGTAGACAGTTGGTAGAATTCATAAACACAGAGAATGGAGACGATTCTGAAAGAAAATAATGAGCAAATGGCAAACGTGTTTAGTTCCAGGAATGACTGAAATTCAAGGGTAATTTCAAAACCTCAGATAAAAAGACAAAACCATGATAGCATGACCAGGAGGACATACAGGAGGACACAGGAGCCTTCTACTCTATCTTAAGAAATGGCTTCAGAAAGGCTTAGCGGCATTCCAGTCCACTCAACTCTGAACGCACAGCTCACCCTCAAGTAAGATACGTACTGACTTTTCCTGTAAGTGTGCCGCTGAGTTACACAAGTGAGCATCTTTGTATTTATGTGTGCCTACCTGTATGCTGCAATTATGATCCTCCAATGTGTCCTGCCCAGTGACACACTGCTGTGGCTGTAACACCACCCCACACCCTCTGCCCCACCCATAACACCTAACAGCCACTTTTCCTTGAAATTTCAGCTCAAACATCCTTTTGGAAGAAAATTCCCCTCATGTCCTTGCCAAGCTTTAGCTCCCCTATTAAACACTTAAGGTTCACATTTAATAATTAAAAATGTTTTAAAATTATTTTTTTATTTCACATGTATGGGTGTTTTGCTGTATAAATGGCTCTGCACACGTATGTGCTTGGTGCCTGCAAACTCCAGAAGAAAGTGTTAAATCCCTGGGCTGGAGTATTATATATATGTATGTATGTATGTACACACACACACACACACACACACACACACACACACATATATATTTATGGACTGCCATTTGGATGCTGGGAATCGAACCCCTATCCTGTGTAAAGGCAACAACCGCTTTTTGTCTGAGCCATCTCTCCAGCCCCCACACTTAGTAATTTCACATGTAGCACATGACGACAGTTCTATTAAAGGAAGCTGCACGACAGGCCTCACACTTTGCTTTCTAGTCTATCTCCAGCTGCAAGCACAGCAAACAGCATTTTGTACAGGGTCAAATATTTATGGAGTCAATCAACACATTGAGATACTCAATAACCAGAGCAAAACCACACACAAAACTACCAAAAACAAACAAACAAACAAACACCAAAAGAGCCTGCTCTGCACTCTGCAGGTCATGAAATTTATCACCTAACAATTAAATATAAACAGTGAGATTGGCCCTCCCCTCCTGGTGTTATGATACAGGGCTCACGCTTTACTAAATTACCTTTTATAATGCCAGGTAGATTGTTTTAAAATGTCACTTTCTATGCCCACTTTAGTATTATCTGTGAAAATCAGCATTAGTTGGTATGTCAGCCAAACACAAATATTACTAGGGCCACTAGCCACTAACTTCCTTTTCTTTTTTCTTTCTTTCTAGCCTTTCTTTTCTTTCGTTTTTGGTTTCACAAAGAGTTTACAACATGAGGTCTGGTTGGTATGGGGTACTCTATTGTACATGTCATGGTTTTCGCATCCTCCATGCACAGCATTTACATACAAGTATGGCATTATTACACAAGTACGCTGTTACTCAGTATTAGAGCATCTCAGGAGGCTGAAGCAGCTGTGTGTGTGTGTATGTGTGTATACATTATACATGGGAACACATATATATGTGTATGTGTGTATACACACACACACACACACACTCACACGCACATTCTATATAAGCTTTAGAACTGACCTGAGAAGGTAACTCTCTTCTAATCTGTACCACACCAAAAAGAATGCTGCTCTTTATTCAACTACCCATTCATAATCATAGCAAAAACATCCAAGAGGAGTTCCAGAAGGCTTGGGATGACAGCCAACTGTAAGCCTTCTTAAAGGTGATGCCTTTGCATCACTGTACACACGTGAGCTCCTGCACAACCTAAGAAATCATCCTGGGAACACAGGAGAGATCATGCACAGAACGCATCTCTGCGTTGACGGGAATGCTGTCACAATGTGACAGCCAGATTGCAAGTCCTAACTTTCTTTTCAATGAACCCTTGGGAAGTACTCAACAGAGCTCTGGAGACTGCCCAGATTCCAATTTGGCTCTCATTGCTACTTCTTTGCTTGCTTCAGTTCCTGTATGTAAAAACGGGATAGTACATCATGAGCTTTTAAGAGAATTAAATAACACGTGTATGCCTAAAGTATTCTGAGTAGAGACTGACGTCAGCAAGCTAGTTAGCTATTGCTATGAAATAAAAATTTGCTTTTCCATTTATTACACCTCCATGCTACACTCTGAAGAGAAAACAAGTTAGAATGAGAGTGTTAAGAGTACAAAAATTTATCAACTGGGAGTTCACAGAAAAATTGAAACATGAGTAGCCAACTTTCTAAACAAAGGCAAAATCAAAACGTAATACATAACACCTTTATGATGAAGATATTAAAAATGCCAACAACTTTAATTTGTCATTGTGTAAAAATAAGCAAAAAAAAAAAAAAAATCCGAAGTGTTTTTCTTATATAATGTTACCATCCATTCTGGGGTGAAGAGGAATAGTTCTTTGCTTTGTAAGTCGAGGCATATTTATCACTGTCAAACGGAGTTATCCTGGCTGGGAAAGCCCTGGGGCTTCTCCCTACCTAGAGCTGGTCCTCCTGTTGTATCCTTCACTGTTATACTGACAATGTTTCTATTTGACCAATCTGCCATGCAGCCTTATCCCCGCCTCCCAGTCCCGCTGTCTGCACTTGTCCCTTCCTCAGAAGCCCAGCAAGATTTTCCTCATTGCTTTATTTAACACATTACTTTTCATATTACTCTGTTTCCATATTAGACTTGCCTGTACATATTTTTTACTTACTAAACAGAAACAGCTCAGTAAATGTTTTTGAATGAATGAGTGAGTAGGTGAATGAGTAGATTAGTTTCTTAAAAATAATATGACAAAGGAACAAAAGGCATACATAGTAAGAAATTAGAAACAGGCCATGGAACCATAGAGCATGACCTAAGTTTTATAAATAAGGGAGAGAGAATGAATGGGGAGGGGGGTGCTAAAACAGTGTACTGATAGTTGGACTCATAGAAATGAATTCCAAAGACTGGTAGGAATCCCAAGCAGCTAAACATGATGATGGAGGAGAGGATATAGAGATGTTTTTTGTTTTTTTTTTTTTTTGTTAGTCTGTGTATCTCTTAACACCTTTAGCATAAAAGCTGGGGTTAACTCTTAATTACTGGCCTTCCTGTTTGCTTGCTTATAAAATCGAGCAGAGTCACAGCACTTAGCACTGGAAGAAAGAGAAAGTGTTGTGACATGTTGATGTCTTTAATACTTAGCAGAAAAATTTAAGACTTTTATTGATTTATTTATAATTACGATGCCCAAATAATTTGGTTCTTAGCATCCCTTCCCCCAATTTTTGTCAAAAGCACCTTTGCCTATTTCTGCTTTCTTCCTATTTTGTTGAGTAAAACTATCATTACAATTTGTGCATTTCTTGTTACAATTTTTGTGACTATTCGTGCTACAGCGATCATGTTTGTGTAATTTTTAAGTGGGACCTGTGACCCCAGTCATACACTTCTCTACTTCTTTTAGCTGTCGGTGGAGAACTTCCTGTGCTTTTTGGGGTTGAGGGTGTTCACTTAGATGAACACTGAATCTTCTGCACAGCCTCTGTACGAGCTCCTTGCAATGTATCCACATCTCTCTACGTGAGCATTTTCTGTTCGCATACATATTTTCTAACTTGTCTGGTTGTACCTAGTGTCACAGGGACCTAGGAAATCCTCACGCTTCCCTTGTCTCAATCATGCTTGCCTGAGGAAGGGTGCCTCTGTTAGAACACTCACTGCATGATGAGCTACTACTGGTCTCCTATTTCTGTGAAGTTACCACAAAAGCCTGAATGAAAAATGACAAAATTCTACATGAATATACTAAATAGTAAGAAAAATACATGAGATACTTACCACCGGTTTGGCAATGTTGGAAAGAAATGCTTCAAATGCTTTAGTTTCTTCATCTTTTTCTTTAAAAAAATAAAAAAAGAAATAAACTCAAATGCAAGGTTCTCTTCCTCTCCTCTGTTTTCTAGTTTATCCTCACTCATACACAGGCGCCAGCCCTTCACCATTCATCTGCTTCATTTTCTATTTAAAGGTTTTACCAGTTATACCATGTGTGTGTGCTGAATGCATGGTAGTGTGCATGGGTGCAGCCACCTGAACAGTGGCTTTTCTCACACAAAGTGGACTTCCTTTGATCTCAATGTATAGTCTAAGATGGCCTGGAACTTAGGACTCTCCTGCCTCAGCCCTCCACATGCTGGGATTACAGACATGCAGCACCACACCTGGCTTTAACGGGTGAACTAAGTCACTATGGTCTCCCAGGGAAACGTGATCTATTGTAATTCATAGCAACCACTGACATCAAAACAAAACAAAACAACTCAACCCTTTAGCCAAATTCTCTCAGGACATCAGTGCAGGAAAGAATATTTATACAGTCTCAAAAACTGGAGAACAGTTTAGTATATGTTAACATATAAACCATGAAGCCATTAAAGCATTGTTTAAAATGTGAGGCATGAAAATGTTAAGGAAGATGAAGGTGGGAACAATCATTTTGCTATTGCTACCAAAGCTGGAAGCATCCAAGATGCTGTCACATTGATTAGCTGCATCATTTGACAATTAAACATAGTTAAGAATCAGGAGTATCACTTTAGAGAAGCACATTCAAGGACTAAGAGGCTTATGAAAAGGCATGTTAGTCTGCCTCACAGGAACATTTGATGAAACTTAAAATGCACTGTGATCTACCTTTAGAAGTTAAAACAGGTAACAGGATCAAGGAAATCTATGGAAATTAAGATAGGCATCAGTGAGAAGCTTAGTATTAAAGTCAAAGTACCTGGGCATGAACCTCACACTCTAGACACAGGAAAGACAGGCTACTGTTAGCCTACCTTGTATTTACCCTATAGAGATATGGGTCTAACACACATTAAAAAGCATGATTCAGAGTTCATATGGTGACAGTGACATGTTAGGGGAAGCAAAGGGAAGGAGAATACCATGTTCTAACTATGGCACATGCAGACAAGACTGGTTAACAACAGAGCTACTTATCATGTACTCGTATGAAAAGAGGCTGGAAAAACAAAGCTTTAGTAAAAGGTAAGACAGCCTCATCAAAGCACCAGAAACAGAAGAAATAGCATCTTGCTTAGTCAGTTTTCCTATCAAATGAAACTTCTCAAGTATTAACATTTATGATAATGTGAAATTACTTAATTGAGATTTCCCAAATGCTGAAGCAGCTGCCTAGCAATCATTAAGGTTATAAAACATTTCTCACAGTTTGGGAAGTGCTAGGCTATGAATTCATGTGGTCTAGGATGAGATGGCTCAAAGGTGAGGATATAATTTAGCAGTTTGAATAATGAAATTTTCAGAGACTTTTGTGTCAAGAGTTACCTTCTATTTCTGGATCAACTTGAGTACAACCTTTCCCTCGTCCCGACTTGTTTCTTGCCAATCCTATGTTCATAACACTGGCATTCTGCCCTTTCAGGAGTCCATTGTGTTCACTTATAGGAGAAGGGCATTTCTGAGGTGATGGTGGTGGACTGCTCATTTTATCTTTCTGTGTTCCTTGGCGATCCTTTAATTTTTTCTGCAAACGTTCATACGTTTTACTAGATCTTTCATCTCTGAAGTTGGACCTGCCATGTGTAGAGTGGGCATCTGGAAGAAGTAAAGCACAACGTTAAAAATGCCACATTCTCTAAATGAGTTTATGTCCCAATAAAAGTACAGGTAGTAAGCCTTTAGTATACAGCACTTATAAAACATTATGAGTAGTAATTTTGCAAAACAAAGCTATTTCTATGTTTCTACTAACAGAATCAAGCTTTGTGACTGGGTTACAGTTGTACGGATGTTAGCTCAGACATTTCTTTCCTTTACCATTTTCCCAAATATCTCTCTCCAGAGAAAAAGCATGGTGGTCTCTGGGGTCAGCAAGAAATCACATCAGCTGAGCTGGTCACAGCAGTTCCTTCACTGTACTGTAAGCTATTACTTTCCAACTTTCTTGCAATCTCAACTATATAAAACAGGTAAAAGAGAGGGCACCAGTCTAAATTATGATTCTAAAATAGGAAAGCATCACTGAAAAAGCTGTAGCAATTAGTAAACTGAAATTAACTGGACTGTTAAAAATTTATTTTTTAATTTTATATTTGAAGTATGTACTGACAAAAATATTTAAAAGAATAACAAGTCCCAGTAAAGAAAACAATTTTAGCAGTGTTTTATGAAAATTAGCATAATATTCTTGAAATGAATGTTATAATGATATAGAGAATATAACTAGCTATTAAAAACAGGAGTTTGGATATCTACACATCAAGGAGTAAGTGTGGGCCTTTATATTACTTTATATATGAATCAAATACTCCAAAGAGCTAAAACTACAAAAATCTCAGAAAGAAACAGAAGGGTATACTTGCATGATCTTGGATTTGGTAATACCTTTTTAGATAAGACATAAAAAACAAACAAAGCAAAACAAACACAATTTTATCAAAATTCGGACCCTCTCTAGATCTACCAAGGGACGCCATGGGAAAGTGAAAAGGCAGTGTGGGAGGAAATACCTGCAAACCACGGATCTGATGAAATTTTTATCTAGACTATACAAAACACACAACTTAACAATAAAATGGCAATTCTATTAAAGAATGAATATACAATGGAAGAGCATCAACAGAACAAGTATATCAAAACAAAAAATGAGATAAAATTCACAGGCGACAACAAGATGGTTCTGAAAGACAGCACATTTTAGCACGGATATGGAAAAACTAGAACCCTCCTACACTGCTTGTAGGGAAGAGACAGCATGGCAGCCGCTATTCACACATGCCCTAGCCCTTCTGGCAGCAGAGAGACTTGTATGGATGTTTGCGACAGCATCACCCAAAGACAAAACAGTGGAAGTATCAAATGTCAGCAACTACTGCATGACTGGATGAACAATGCGTGGCGTGCACACACAGCAAGTCTAACATTCAAACACAGAGCAGACGAAATGCTGCTGCATGCCACAACACAGGCAAACCTTACACTAAAACCCAGGCAGAAGATGCCATGCCTCACATGAACATTTTAAGTACTGTTCATATGCTGCTATACACGTGTCAGTGAAAAGCCTGGAATAGGCCAAAACACAGAGACGGAAAGTAGATGAAGGGCTGGGGGCAAAAGAAACCAGGACAGATGCCTGGCAAGTCTAAGGCTTCTTTCTGGGATGGTAGACATGACTTAGAATTCCAATTCCCTAATCTATTATTCTGAAATCTGAAATGTTCCCAAGTCTGGAGCTCTGAGTGCTCATAGGACACAAATAGGAAATGCCACAGCTGACTGGTGATAGGCTGTGCAAAATTACTAAATAGTATTCAAAAATTTATTATCAGGGTATGAGTATAAATAAATGTTGTGTTGAAATTCCTCAATCCCATTCCTAAGTTATCTTGTGTGTGAGTGTACATGTGCATGTAAAATACCCAAATCTGAAAACGTTTCAGATTAAGGATAATCTGTAGGGAATGTGTGTGTGTGTGTGTGTGTGTGTGTGTGTGTGTGTGTGTGTGTGT
>NW_026592089.1:0-3954 GCF_907164565.1 Psammomys obesus | reverse complement strand
AGAGGCATAGGTCTCTTTATTACTTCCAGCTGGTTAGCGTCGTTGAGTACTTTGGGGCCATCCCAATCTCAGTCTTCAGGAGATCTAGCAGTCCAGCAAACCAGCAACAGGAAACATAGCAGAAGGTGAACCAGCAACAGCAAAGTGAACAGCAGCCTTCTTCTTTCTCAGATTTTGGCTCTCTCCATGCTCTAGTATTTATAGCCTCTCCCAATCCTCAGAATTCTGCTAACTGCAGCTGACAAAGACCATGCCCCTTTCTGAACCGCACGAGGCAATTACAAGCAGTGGATAAACTAAGGCAGCCCTATATTCCACACTTGGGATTAAAACAAAAACATATTTACATAACATAACTGGGCTTTAAAAGAAACCAAAACTTCCACTACAATGCTTCTTTAACAAAATAACACTAGTAGGACTTACTACATATTCCATGTTCTTAGTCAGGCATGAGTATCAGGCATAAGTTCCAACTATCAACATTCAATCAAGATAAAGAGTTAGGAAAATTATTTTAATATTAAAGAATCTTCTAAAATTCAAGAGTTTAAAGCTTTTTATCTAGATGGTAAACAGTGTTAGAACTTCAAATAGAGATCCAATATAGTGATATCTAGCCCAAACTTGTCCAACCATAGAAGTGCATCAATAATTAATCAATGCCATTAAAATATGTATCATTCACTTATCTACCCATCACCTTAGCTTTTGACTTACTCATTTGTCCACTTATGAATCTACCCACCACAACTCATACACACACACACACACACAAACACATTACTCAGCTATCTTTTCATTCATCCATGTGTCTACCTATTCATCTGTACATACATTGACCCATCTATCTACCTATCTACGACCATTTAGCCAAACAGCCATATCCCTATGTTTCTTCTACCAAGTACTGCATGATTTAGCTTCCCATATACATCTTTTATATTAATTTGTATAGCATCCCTGAAATCAGTTTGTATTTTATTCTATAGCTTTTCTTAATTCTAAGCTATCATCTCTCTATCTGTCTTTATCACTTCTTCTCATTTTCTGAATTTAGAGAGGTCCAGGACAAACAAAGCCTTGCTTACAAAACATCCCTATATAGGATGTCCTAGGAGAAAGTTATTTGAGGCTTTCTTAGGGAGATAACTAAAAAGACCATCAGAATTTTCAGGAACATTAACTTTTTGTTTATTCTAGTCTGACTAATCCAGAACTGTGATGGGCTACTGATAACACAAAGTTAACAACCTCCACAATTTATTTACTAATGAGGTAATTCTAAAGGGAAACTAAAATAAATAATTAAAAAAAATCAGTGTTATTTGATCCAGGGAAAAGCACTCTAACTGGATAGCCAATATCAAATATTTAGTCCTAAAATCATACATATAGAAGCAACACTAAATGAACTCAGTTGGCTGTATTTATATATTTTGTGTGAGTGTGTTTGTGTGTAATAATAATTGAAGTAAAAGAGATCAGGAATTTGATAGAAAGTGAGAAGGGTTTGGAAAGAAGAAAGAAAAGATGGGAAATATAATTATCTTAATACAAATATTTTTATTTAAAAAAATCAGTGTTATCAATGGAATGAAACTGAGAAGAAAATGGCAAGAGACATATTCAAGGTTACCAAACAAAGCAGTTCAGAGGCAAGACCTTTGGGTGAGATCTGGCAGCAGAAAAGATACACAAGACAAGCAAGACAGCAGGGTAGGCCCAAGTCCCAAGGTGAACAAGAGCAACTGCAAAGGTCACTGTAGAGGAACAAGATCAGCCAAGTTAGCAAAGCAAATGACAAGTAGGAATGGGAGAGAAAGTAAAGGCAAGTACACCTGTCATGGTGAGAAGCAAGAAGGAACTGTGAGACCCAGAACAGAAGAAAGGAGAGTGGACAAGACCATTTCTATACATTTCAACCGTTTAGAGTTGCAAAGCACACTGGCCAGGGAAGTATGCAATAACTATGATTTCCAGCCATAAATTCTGTAGAAAATTAAAAACTACTGTTAGTTTCCATATCTCTTATACTTTGCCCATCAGAGGTGGTATGGTGGCTGGTTTCTGCAACTCTGGTCAGTTCTTCCTTCCCTCTCTGCTTACTTTTTATAGACTGACATATTTTTTAACCATCTTCTGCCAAATTACATAGCTAGAATTTATTCTGATTATTAAAATAATACTCATGATTGCAAATAAGGTGACATTCTTATTCCTTGATTTCAGCTCCTTGCCTTCCAATGTGATGATCTGAAGTTACAGATAATACCAAGAGGGAAGCAAACACAGAAACAATGATGGAAAGCATGTCTGCTGTGTCCACTCTTTGCCTAAGTGAAGCTGTTATTTTCCATTTTTTCTGTTGTTTGTTTCCATCTAGTTTGTACACTTACTACAGGAAGAGTCACCTGATCACATTCTTTCATTTACAAAATAGAAAGGTAGGTGCCAAGGAAACAATGCTTGAGTTAATGCTTAACTGTCAGGCAGTGGCAGAGCAAAGTCAGTGTGGGAAGACTCCAAACCCACTCTTCAGTCACAGTAAATTACCAGTGTTTCTATAGAAGATAACCTGGCCAGCAAAAGGTTTAGCAGGAGACAGAATAGCTACATAACAAGGCAGCAGTCTGTGAACATTCTTAGAACAATGACTGCTTGCAGAGGACCTCTAGTGGGAAATGGGGAAGCACAAAAGGTGAGTTTTATAGATGAAATAATATAGTGATATATGAAATGATAGATAGTATACCTACATCCTGAAAAATATAGATTCCATATATCCTGCTCTTTACACCAGTTCTGCTTATGGTCAATATGTAGACTTAAGTACAGGCTAGTTATGTGCCTTCCAGGGTAAGAAAAATGTAGATGAAGCCACAGGAGGAAACTGCCTTTTTTTGTCTAAGTTTTATTAACAGCTAGTAATTTAAACCATCGTAGCTAAAAGAGATGCAAAATGTATTAGAAAAAAAGAATATGATACCTCCCTATCTTTCTGAGTTGAAACCTAAGTAGTCATAATACATTCTGACCTGAAAAGTGTCTTTGAGCTAACTCCCTTAGGCCTCCAAGGGGTAGCTGCTCTTTCTTCGGGAAATCCTCAAGGGTCTGAGGGCAGAGGAACATTTAGAAAGAGAATAGTAACTAAAATATTAATTTATAAAATCCATGGCAGCTGCTATGAAATACCCTGACTGATACATTATATTCTAAATCACAGTTCATAATGAATCACATTGATCTAAGAATTGCAAAACTATAAATTACAAAAACCTATGAAATATTTTTAATCCTATCCTGAAAACTAGCTTTCTGCATTGACTTCAAAACTCTCCTCTGGAGACATGTCAATTATGACATTTTATAACAGCCTTCATGAAGACCTTTTAACCTAAAGTCTGGCAGCAAATCTATCAACCAGCCATCAGCACCATGGCTAGTAAAGTCATGAGGGGATGAAAGGGTTTCTTCAGGCATCAGTGGCAGAAGAAGCATGACTTTTTTCACTCACAAGACTTCTTTTTATAGCTCCAAAGGCACCTTCAGTACTTAAGAAATCAACTAGGAAGCTGTGTTTTGAGAAACTATATGCCAAGTTTCTTTTAATGAGAAACGATATCCCAAGTTTCTTTTCTATTATGGGAAACATTTACATTAGTCACAAATCCAATCCACTGATTTATAGTGAAAAAGGCAGACAATATATTCTATTGCATATTGTATGAAACAAAGTAGGAAATTGCTGTCACAGATAACTTGACTATCATCTGCATTTCTTTGCTTTCTATTGCTGTGATAAACGGCATGAACAAAAGCAACTCAGGGAGAAAGGGGTTTATTCGGTTTAATTATCTCAACCATGGCCCCCCACTGAGAGAAGCAGGAACAGAAACTCAAGCAGAAAAAAAAAAAAAAAAGGCAGGAATCAGGAAGGAAAGCTGCTTGCTG
>NW_026592088.1:0-7648 GCF_907164565.1 Psammomys obesus | reverse complement strand
AATGGACTTTTCAATAAATGTCCTTGAAGTAAGAGAGAGAGAGAGAGAGTCTTTTTTTTTAAATTACAGCTTGAAATTTCATTGCTTACAACATAGGAGACTTCAACCAGCATTCGATAATGAAATATTCATAAAAATACAAAAGAAATAACCCATCTCATTTTTTCACATACTTCTCTGTTGATATTTTTCTATTACTGAAGAGCATGGTTATTGCTGTTCGTTAAGCATTCAACATGAGATGAATTCTAGGCTCTGTACTAATCTTACATGATCTCTCAATGTAACTGATTAACAAGATTGTGGTGTAACATTCAGCTGATTCAAAAGATGCCCTTTTAAAGTAAAACATTTGTATTTTAATCACTATGCAAATGCTAAATATACTTAAACAGAGCATCTCTGTATAAAAGAAAGTCTTTCTCTCCAACTTACGATTCTATGTGGAAAAGATGTTTGCCCTTCACTGTCCTTACTCTTGCCAATTACTGAGAAATATGAAGCCTTCCAGCACCAATTCCACAACAGAAAAAGAATGAGAAGGGAAGCCTCTGGTGATTTTTAATTTGAATTTCCCCAATGATTAACAAAGTCAAGTTCTTTTTCACATACCTATTGGGCATTTTGTATTTTTCTTAGAAAAATGTCTGTAAGCTTCTTGCCCCACTATGTAACTGGGCAATTAATTTTTGTTCTGTTAACTTGTGTTTTTTAATTTTATAATTTTTTCTTAGTTTGTTTGTTATAACAAGGACTCACTATATAGCAAGGATGAGTCTTATAATCACAATACTTTTGTTTCAGTTTCCCAAATGCTGAAATTATAGGCATGGACCACCAAGCATGGATTTATATTATATTTTTCATAGATTATTATTTGTGAACTTCATATCATATATGCTTTTCTCAGATGTGTACTTCAAATAGTATTTTTCAGTTTATAGGCTACTTTTAAATTTTGTTATCATTTTATATACAATGCAGAAGCTTTCAAGTTTGATATAATTTTATGTATCCCTGTTTGTTGCATGAGCTTTTCTGATATCATATATATCAACTCTCATATCAAAAAGCCTTCTGAAATTACTATAATCACAAAATATACATTTGATAAATCTTTCCATAACTAATTCCAATGGCATTCTCAACAATGAATGTATTTTCTAAATATTGAAAATTAAATACAGTCTAAATGAATGCCTGGGGTAACCTCAGCAAGCCAACAGGCTAGCAGTGACAAATCCTATGTCCCTACACAGAAGTCAATGAAAACTGAAATAATTATAATCAACTTTGGAAGGATCATTTAAAAGAGCCAATGGTTTGCAGTGGCCAAGGGAAACCTGAACAGCTCAGATGAAGAAACACGACACTTTAGAAATGACTGAAAAAACCTCGATTACACTCTAATTCTTCTTTCCTAAACATCCCTGACATGGAAGAACTCAGGAGAACAAAAGCCTGAGCTTTAGTCAGGTCCTTGGTGACTTTCTCTGAAGGTAAAGAAGACTTCATCTGCAGAATATTATGAACGCTGGTTCTTATCTGAATTTGTATCCTGGTTTACCTTAAAATGAAACTAAAAATTATTTCTAAGGAAATCAGTTAAGAACAACATAGATAAGTAATAGTCTCAGCACAATAGCACTATTGACAATTATATCAAAAAATACGTATGTTGCGACATTCTCATTTGCCAATGGTCTTTGGCCAACAAGTTGTGGATTAATTGCAAAGCACCTTATAACATCTCATTCCCTTTAATATTTTACATAATCAATTTACTAAAATACTAATAAATGTAATATTAGTTGCTATTATTCTTAAGTTGCCCTTAACAGGTTGCTTCTATATCCAAGGAATATGGAGAAGATTGGTGCCCAAGATAACCTGCTTATGTCATTGTGATGATGCAGAATTAGATGATGAGAGGTGCTATGGTTGAGATGGACTAAAGTTCCTGTCTTAAGCACAAACCTGAGTCACATGCGACCCCTGTTGACTGAAGAAAATTGCATACATGAGATGAAGCCCAGCTGGAATGTCTTCAAGGGCAAATAAATAAATAAATAAATAATGAAAATTTTTTAAAAAAAGGTTAAATGGGAAGGGAGGTGCAAAAGGAAGAACTCAGATAAGGTGATCAAAGACATCATTTACTCAAGCTCTGCTTTGTGATGCGATGCTATCTCTATCCTAACTTAAAAATATATAAGCAGCAGTGAGAAGAATAAAGGTTAGTTATTCCTGAAGTGAATCCAGTCTGTGCCTCTACTATTACCAACTTTTCCTGGTTCCTGTGATGTCCATGGCAGCACTAACTATGGCAGTCTTATGCTCAGGGCACTTTTCCTATTGCCCTAATGAAAGGCAGGGAATTCTTAGCTATGACTAAACTAAACTTGTCCAGCTATTTTCTGGGACAAAATGGTCCTATTTTTTATATCTTTATGCCCAACTCAATGTTGTCTTTTACTATAGACCTTGATAAACCTAATGTGTAGTAACTGTGAACATCCTGAATGGTCCTGCATTGGAATTTCTCTGTTAGACACATTAGTCAAATACTCTAAACTCAGTTCCAAATGGGTGGACATGGCTGAATGCATCCAGACTCTGCCAAAATATATCTAAATTACTTGTAGCCCAGTTCCCAGTCCAGACCTTTTATCCCCTTACAAACATCATGAGCTAGGATTTCCCTGGTCCACATTTCTCTCAGCTTTCTGCTCCTCCAAATTCATAACACAATATCCCATTAAATTCTGCTTACAACATTCAAGGGGTTTATTTTATTCCTAAGTTCTAAACATTAATATTGTCCCAACAAACTAGTTCCAAAGCCCTAGGAACTTTATGATCAGGTTTATAAGAGAAATAGCCGCTCTTCTCAGTATGTTTTTTTTTTTTTTTTTAATTTTAGGGTTATAAAATAGCTCATAAGAAACAATCTAGAGAAGGAAGGCTAAATGTGATTTATAGTTGAGATAATATATTTTATTGTGGTAGGGAAGGCATGGCATCCAAACCAGGAATTATCTGGTCATGTATGTTATATCTGCAAGCATGCAGCTATAAAACTTCAAAGCCCACTCTCTGTGCCTTACAACCTCCACCAAGGCTCCACTTTCCAAAGAATCTACAGCATTCTCAAAATATGCTGCCAGCTTGGAATCAAGTATTCAAACACATGTGTCTACAAAAGACATTTCACATTAAAATTCCAACACTTGCATGTCATAAAAGTGTTCAATTAGCATCTTTTTCACATAATTCTAAATAAATATTTATTTTCATACATCTATTAAATTTTCTTGAAATAATGGGATAAGTCAAGTGACAAACTGCATGCATAATAACAAGTCCATTCAATTAAATTTATTTGTAAATAAAGAATATAGCTAAATTATTTGGAAAAAAAGCATCAAAACAGAAGGGAAGGCTAAAAGATATAGATAGGTCCTAGGAGCCACCTTGTTTTCCATCTTCGAATAAAGACAAGTCCTCTCAACAGAAATGCATAATGAGAAAGAGTTGACAGAGTCAGAAGAGAGGGATTCAAAAGTGCGCTAAGATAGCTTTCCTTTGAAAACTTCTCTGAAAATGCAATTTTCTTATTTATTATATTTTGGGTTTCCTAGATAAGTGACAGTGTCCCGTGGAATCTTGGAATTCAAAAGAATATCACACTTGACAGTGATTGTCTTTGAAGGACATAGAACAGAAGCCTCTACTTACCAGCAAGATCATTTACTTTACACTATTCTTTTCAGTGTACCATTTTTTACAACTATCTGCTCAACCACCAGAAATGTAATTTCTTTGGTTTCCAGTCAACGGCTTACCTGTGAAGGGGAAAAAAAGGAAGACATACCATCTAGAAGGCTCACATCCCATAGGAACCAACAATTTTTATAACAGTTCCATAGGCATAGATTTCATGATGCCTGCAAGGGACATATTCAATTATAATAATCACTATGAGCAGAGAACTCTTATGACCTAGTCTTGTTCGAGAGCAATGTATCTAGGAGCAGCTGATTTTATATATGAATGTTTTGGATCTGTAGTGAATAACCAACTTTTTTCAGGTTATTTGGATAAAAAAAAAATGATGATCAAATTTTCCCATAGAGAAGGGGTCATTTTCTTAGTTCTTTAACTCAGTTTGACAATTCCTTAAGTGTGTTCTACTAAGCAATTATTTATTTCATGGTGTTTATAAGTATTAAAAAGAACTAAAGAAGGAATTGAGAAGAAAGACAGATGGAAAAACAAGAAATGTTAAATTTGTTAATAAACACTTGCAAACCTTTAACTTGAAATTCGTAGAGGAAAACATGGCATGTGTAATTTCCCCTCCACAGCAAATAGCATACATATGTTATATCATCCAGGACAATTAGCAAAAATAGCAGAATCCCAGACTGTGAGCATTCCTTTTCTGTAACCAGTATGTAATGTTATTGAAGAGAGCTATGGCATCCCTCACATTGGTAAGTAAAAGAAAGCTTTCTTGGTTTTTCTGTTAAATCAAGTCACATTCTGCCCTGGAAAGAAATGAAATTCCAAATGAGTCAGCCAAATGAATAAATAATCTGTGTTTGCTTTTGTGGGTTTTTTATAATGAATTTCACCTAAATGTAATTCAATACTCATTACACTAGAGCAATTGGTGTGGACCTGTTGAAATTACAAATTCTAGAAGTCAGAACATTGTAATGGTAGGGTATGAGCACATATCAGCACATAGGATCCATGCATGTATCAGAATATAAGATGGTGATTATAAATGTGACCACAATCAATCACAGGCTCCAAACCACTGTATTATTGCCTTCCATAAAACTGTGTCATTTCCCAGGGATTTCATAGTTAAGTGTTATTCATAACGTTTTTGATCTGAAACTGTTCATTTCTTAAACCAGATATGCCCATAAGAATATATGCATGTAAATATAAAATTTATTTAAAAATTATACACAAATGATGCTACAAAATTAAAGACGTTTTCAACTTTTTCAAATATTTCATTTTATTTCTAATAAGAATTTAATTACCAAATAATTTGACAGGGGAGATTTGCTGTGGCCAGATAAATTGCATGGCTGATTTCTAGGAGTTGAAGTTGATTCTGCTTCAAACACCAGCACATGAGAAATCATTATTCATCTGATGAACCAATATGAAAATATTGTTTTTAGCTGCATACTTCAAACCTTGATGAGTAGGAAAGCCAAAATCTTGGCACAAATATAAACACAGGCCTTCAATCAACCGTAAAAGAGCCCTATACTGCACAGGATGTGGTGAGCTGTCTAAATTTACAGGCTATTTGCAGAGCCTCTGTGACTAATGGGGGAATAAAATATAAAAGCCAACAAGTAAAGAAAGTAGTCTACATGATTGAAAAGTACTGTAACTGGCTGCTCTGATTAATGAAGAGTAAATTACCGCTAATGCTTGTAATAAATGTCACATGAGCTCTATTTCACTGAGTGGCAGCCAGGGCTTTATACGGGCTCCAGTGGTTTAAGAGTCTCAGGTAAAACAATGTCTGATTAATCATTGGGAAATATCACAAATTTGTCATGCATTTTAGCTAAAAGTAAAAAAAAAAAAATCTGGATTCAACTTCCTAGGGACCCCCTAGCCCTTTTTCAGCCCCCAAATGAATGGGGACAGATTTTGAAAGAGCTGATGTTGCTCTCACACCATATAAAATGATTGTGCTTAAAGAATCTTTTCTCTTAGAAGAAAAGATGGAATTGTATGTTGTGCTCATTTTTTCCAACTTCAGGTGCTCTTCTGAACATCCCTTGCCAAGGGAAGAAAATAAAGCTATGTAATGGTGCCAAGTCACAGGTTCGTAGGTAACTGAGACTTCAGGGCAGGTAGGCAGAGTAGTACTGCAAAAGTCCAAGTTCAGACACTCCTCTGCTACTGGGTACACCACTCAATAAGTCCAGAATAATTGAAAATACCATGGAGGAAAACACATAGACCCCACCTAAACTACAGTGTGTGGAGCCTCAGAAGGCAGCACACTGAAGTCTCAGCTGTCTCTCTTTGCAATGGAGGTCTGGCTTACTGGGAGAAAATCACTACCACTGCCCAGCATCAGGAGAGAAGAGACTCACCCTGAAGTTATCCAAATTAAAAGCACTAGAGCAACTGAACACATATACTTTTGTGTCATTTAAAAGACAGGAGTCGTTATAAGTTACAATGGTTCCATTGTAAGTTAGAGGTTGTATCTAATCAAATTCAGGGACAGGGACTGAGTACTAATCTGGTAGAACTGCTAAGGAGGCAGTCATAGCTAATTATTCAATGGGCCCAGGAAAGGTGAGAAGTAGAAGCAAGAACAGCTTCCCAGAGAACCCTAAACATATTTGGAATAAAGAAAGTTTGAAGCCCTTGTCAGTACACAGAGACACTGACTAGGCTGGGTTGTCAACATCCAGTTTATGGGTAACCCTCACATTCCTGAATTAGGATCTGGTCATAACCAAGCCTTTCCCAGAAGGCCATCTGTGAACTAGAGAAATAGTGAGACTATTCAGACTCTAACAGGAAGCGCCATTAGCTTGATTCTTTATGGTTTTATATGACTCCTTGAACCCTTCTGTCCTATGCAGTACAATCACATTGGTATCCATCTAGTAAGCAAATATTGGATATGCGATGGTCAGCTTAATAAAGCACAGCAGAAGCATCGTTTGAGGAAGTGCTTTCAAAATATTTTATACCTATTTTGTTTCTCACTTATTTTCAAAATGAATTTTTTAAACTTTATCATTTGATAACTGAATACATAAATGTATTTAGATTACATTTACATTCCTCCTTCCTCCTCTCTCAAACTCCTTCAGGAACACACCATTCCCTTCACAATCTTATTTTTTCCTCCTTCCTTCTTCTTTCCTCCTTCTTCCCATACCCTCTCTTGTTTCTAATTCACTGAGTCCTATTAATGGTGTTCATATGCACAAGGCCTTGTAATGAGAAAAGGGAAACCTACCATGGACCACATAACTAAAGAAAGCTCCCTCTCTCAATGGCTATCAGTTACCAATAGATCCTCAGCCATAGGTGGGATTTCATGAATACTTCTCTTTCCATGTTAGACTTGACGGGTTTGATGTTGTATCAGTCTTGTGCCACCAACCACCGCATCTGTGTCATCCTGAGTTTAACACTGCTATATTCAGAAGATGTTATTGTGCAATGACCTTCCAAACATTTAGCTCTTGCAATTGTTCTTCCTTCTTTTTTTGCAATGTTCCTCTAAGTCTTGGGTAAAGAGTGAGGGTAGGTATGTGATATATATGGTATAGTTAGTACCAAGCATCCCACAGTTACTTATTCTCTGAAAATTTACCAGTTTGAATACTCTATTATATTTTTGATTGTGAGCCTAGCCTTTAATTGCTGCGCCATCTCTCCAGCCCTGGATATTAACTGTCATCCACTACATAAAATCTTCTTAGCTGAGAAGTGGGAGTTGTACTTGTCTATGAGTAGAATGATAAGTATTTGAAGAGAATTTGATACTATGCTTTGTTGGCGTACTTTTTATCTGCTTTATTGTTTTTTTTTATGCCTCTACCTCCCTTCTCCACCCCATCCCTCCTAGTACCAGACA
>NW_026592087.1:0-6183 GCF_907164565.1 Psammomys obesus | reverse complement strand
ATCTCCAGCTGCAGCAAGACCTCATAACCTGGCAGTGACAGCAGCACGGAACTGGCGGAGCACATCAAAGAAGCAGGGCCAAACCAGAGAGCAGAGAGCCCAGATACGCCGATCTCTGCCAAGTGTCCTGCCTGTAAGTGAGTGCACCCTTGAGAATCTGCAGCTCCACTGATCCTGGGTTCTTCTAAAACAGAAGCCAGGCATCGAACCCCCTCCCACCCATATACCCACTTTGGGAAACAGAGGGGCACTTGGAACATTGAAGTTCCTGCTCTGTGGGTCTAATTGAGGAGTTAAGGCAGTTAATGCCAGAAATTGCGCTGCGATCATCACTAGCACCTGCGACATATACATTGCAGAGCCCCTCCCACACACTCAAGGGTTCAACATTAGCCATCACTCTGTCCCTCGAGACACACGCCCACACCCACTTACACACACACACACACACATATACACACACACGCACGCACGCTTGCATTTGCCTCTGTTTGCGCCTGCGTACTTTCCTCCCACAGGTACAGCTAGTCCTCAGCATACGCTAAGGACACGGGACCTCTCTCAACTTCCTGAAGAATTCTCCAGACTCGAGAGAGAGACAGTACCAGTCTGATCGGCTGAATCCAAAAACAAACAGGGAAGGTCTCAGATAAGCCAATGGCCAGGGGTAGGCGAAAGAACATTTCCAACATAAATCAGGACATCATGACTTCACCAGCAAACCCCAAAATCGATGGATATTCCAATTCATCAGAAGCACAGGAAAATGACCTTAAAGCCATGCTTGCTCAATTATTTGAGGCTCATAAGGAGGAAATGAACAAATCTTTCAAAGAGATGGCCAGTCAATTGGAGGTAAAGAAAGAAGAAATAGACAAAACCCTTAAAGAAACACAGGCAAACATAGCCAAACAAATAGAGGCACAAGTAGAGAAGAAATTAGTGGCATACAAAAAGGAAATGAACAAAGAAATAGAGTCCATCATAGAGAGACAGGAATCCAAATTCAAACACATAAAAGAAATGGTCCAAGGCATGAAAACAGAATTAGAATCAATAAAGAAAACACAAAGTGAGAAAACTCTTGAGCTGGAGAACTTGGAGAAAAGATCAGGAACCACAAAAGTAAGCATCACCAACAGAATACAAGAGATGGAAGAGAGAATCTCTGGAGCTGAAGACACACTTGCAGAAATTGATACTTCTCTCAAAGAAAAAGTAAAATCAGAAAAATTCCAATCACAAAATATCCAAGAAATCAAGGATGCTATGAAAAGACAAAATCTAAGAATAATAGGAATTGATGAAAAAGAAGACTCCAGGCTCCAAGGTCCAGAAAATATTTTCAAAAAAATCATAGAAGAAAATTTTCCCAACTTAAAGAAAGAGATGTCCATAAATATACAAGAGGCCTACAGAACACCAAATAGACTAGACCAGAAAAGAAACACATCACGTTACATCATAGTCAAAACACTAAATCTACAGAACAAAGAAAAGATATTAAAAGCAGCAAGGGAAAAAGGCCAAGTAACATATGAAGGTAGACCTATCAGAATCACACCAGACTTCTCATCAGAAACTATGAAAGCCAGAAGGGCCTGGGCAAGCATCATGGAGACTCTAAGAGATCACAAATGTCAACCGAGACTACTATACCCTGCAAAGCTTTCAATCAACATAGATGGAGAAAACAAAATATTCCATGACAAAACTAAATTTACGCAATATCTATACAGCAAACCAACCCTACAGAAGATACTAGAAGGAAAACTCCAATCCAACGAAAACGAATTCACCCAAGAAAACAGGGCATACAGATAATGTCCCAACAAAAATGAAAAGAAAACAAGCAATGAAACAAGGTAAGATCATCGACTCCATTACACAAGGAACTAACATGCATTGGTCAATATTATCTATCAATATTAATGGACTCAACTCACCAATAAAAAGACACAGGCTAACAGAATGGTTACGGAAACAGGACCCAACATTCTGTTGCATCCAAGAAACACACCTATGCAACAAAGATAAACACTACCTCAGAGTAAAGGGCTGGAAAAATGTTTTTCAAGCAAATGGTTCCAGAAAACAAGCTGGAGTAGCCATCCTAATATCTAATAAAATAGACTTTCAACCCAAGTTAATCAAAAAAGATAAGGAGGGCCACTATATTCTCATCAAAGGAAAAATCCAACAAGAGGACATCACAATTTTGAATATCTATGCCCCAAATACAAGAGCACCTACATTCGTAAATGAAACAATATTAAAGCTTAAATCATACATTGATCCTAATACCTTAATAGTGGGAGACTTCAACACCCCACTCTCATCAAGGGACAGATCAACCAGACAGACACCAAATAGGGAAATAAAAGCACTCACAGAATCCCTAAATCAAATGGACCTAATAGATGTCTACAGATCTTTTCACCCAAACTCAAAAGAGTACACCTTCTTTTCAGCACCACATGGAACCTTCTCCAAAATAGACCATATAGTTGGTCACAAAGCAAGCCTCAACAGATACAAAAGGATTGAAATAATCCCTTGTATACTATCTGACCACCATGGACTAAAGCTGGACATCAACAACAACAGAAACAACAAAAAGCCGACACGCACATGGAAACTGAACAACTTACTACTCAATGACAGCTGGGTCAAGGAAGAAATAAAGAAAGAAATTAAAGACTTTCTAGAATTCAATGAAAATGAAGGCACAACATACCCAAATTTATGGGACACATTGAAAGCAGTGCTCAGAGGAAAATTTATAGCACTAAGTGCCTACAAGAAGAAATCCGTAACATCACATACAAACAACTTAATGGCCCAACTGAAAAACCTAGAAAAAAAAGAAGCAGATACACCCAAGAGGAGCAGACGGCTGGAAATAATCAAACTAAGGGCAGAAATCAATCAATTAGAAACAAATAAAATTATCCAAAGAATCAATGAAACAAAAAGCTGGTTCTTTGAGAAAATCAACAAGATAGACAAACCCTTAGCCAAACTAACTAAAAAGCAGAGAGAAACCATACAAATCAGCAAAATCAGAAAGGAAAATGGGGACATAACTACAGACACTGAGGAAATCCAAACGATTATTAGGTCATACTACAAAAGCCTATATGGCACAAAATTTGAAAATCTAAATGAAATGGATAACTTTCTTGACAGATTCCATCTACCAAAATTAAGTCAAGATCAGGTAGAAAGACTGAATAGTCCTATATCTCCCAAGGAAATAGAAGCAGTCATTAACAGTCTCCCCTCCAAAAAAAGCCCTGGACCAGATGGCTTCAGCGCAGAATTCTACAAGACCTTCAAAGAAGTACTAACACCAATTCTCCTCAAACTATTCCATAAAATAGAAACAGAAGGAACACTACCAAACTCATTCTATGAAGCCACAGTCACTTTGATACCTAAACCACACAAAGATCCAACAAAAAAAGAGAACTTCAGACCTATCTCTCTTATGAACATTGATGCAAAAATACTCAATAAAATACTTGCAAACCGAATCCAAGAACACATCAAAGATATCATCCACCATGACCAAGTAGGCTTCATCCCAGGAATGCAAGGGTGGTTCAACATACGGAAATCCATCAATGTAATCCACCACATAAACAAAATGAAGGAGAAAAACCACATGATCATCTCCTTAGATGCTGAAAAAGCATTTGACAAAGTCCAACACCCATTTATGTTTAAAGTCTTGGAGAGATCAGGGATACAAGGCACATACCTAAAGATAGTAAAGGCAATATACAGCAAGCCTATAGCCAACATCAAACTCAATGGAGAGAAACTTAAAGCAATCCCACTGAAATCAGGGACAAGACAAGGCTGCCCACTCTCTCCATATCTCTTTAACATTGTACTTGAAGTCCTAGCCAGAGCAATAAGACAACTAAAGGAGATCAAGGGGATACAAATCGGAAAGGAAGAGGTCAAAGTGTCACTATTTGCAGATGATATGATAGTATACATGAGCGACCCCAAAGATTCAACCAGAGAACTTCTTCAGCTGATAAACACCTTCAGCAAAGTGGCAGGATACAAAATCAACTCAAAAAAATCAGAGGCCCTCTTGTATACCAAAGACAAAAAGGCTGAGAAAGAAATTAGGGAAACAATACCCTTCACAATAGCCACTAACAACATAAAGTACCTTGGTGTGACTCTAACCAAGCAAGTGAAAGACCTATTTGAGAAAAACTTCAAGTCCTTGAAGAAAGAAATTGAAGAAGATCTCAGAAGATGGAAAGATCTCCCGTGCTCATGGATTGGTAGGATTAACATTGTGAAAATGGCCATCCTGCCAAAAGCAATCTACAGATTCAATGCAATTCCCATCAAAATACCAACTCAATTCTTTACAGACCTTGAAAAAAAGATTCTCAGCTTCATATGGAGAAACAAAACACCCAGAATCTCCAAAACGATCCTGTACAACAACAGATCATCTGGAGGTATCTCCATTCCCGATCTCAAGCTGTACTACAGGGCAACAGTAATAAAAACTGCATGGTATTGGCATAGAAACAGAAAGGAGGATCAATGGAATCGCATAGAAGACCCAGAAATAAACCCACACACCTATGAATTCTCAATATTTGACAAAGAAGCCAAATCCATTCAATGGAAAAAAGACAGCATCTTCAACAAATGGTGCTGGACCAACTGGATGTCTACATGCAGAAAAATGAAAATAGATCCATATCTATCACCCTGCACAAAACTAAAGTCCAAGTGGATCAAGGACCTCAACATAAAACCAGATACTCTAAATCAGCTGGAAAAAAAAGTGGGAAACAGCCTAGAATTCATTGGCACAGGAGACAACTTCCTGAACAGAACACCAACAGCACAGGCTCTAAGAGCAACAATCAATAAATGGGACCTCATGAAACTGAAAAGCTTCTGTAAAGCAAAAGACACTGTCATCAAAACAAATAGACAGCCTACAGATTGGGAAAGAATCTTCACCAACCCTTTATCTGACAGAGGGCTAATATCAAGTATATATAAAGAACTAAAGAAGCAGAAAAGCAACAAACCAAGTAATCTACTTAAAAAATGGGGAACAGAGCTAAACAGAGAATTCTCGAAAGAGGAACGTCGAATGGCAGAGAAACACTTAAAGAAATGCTCAACCTCATTAGCCATTAGGGAAATGCAAATCAAAACGACCCTGAGATTTCACCTTACACCCATCAG
Source organism: Psammomys obesus (assembly GCF_907164565.1). Lineage (NCBI taxonomy): Eukaryota > Metazoa > Chordata > Mammalia > Rodentia > Muridae > Psammomys > Psammomys obesus. The sequence continues at coordinate 945 of NW_026592087.1, read as the reverse complement.
AATGGCCAAGATGAAAAACTCAAGTGATAGCACATGCTGGAGAGGTTGTGGAGAAAAGGGAACCCTCCTCCATTGCTGGTGGGAATGTAAACTGGTTCAACCACTTTGGAAGTCAATCTGGCGCTTTCTCAGACAACTAGGAGTAGTGCTACCTCAAGACCCAGCTATACCACTCCTAGGTATATACCCAAAATTTGCTCAAGTACACAACAAGGACATTTGTTCAACCATGTTCATAGCAGCTTTATTTGTAATAGCCAGAACTTGGAAACAACCCAGATGTCCATCAACGGAGGAATGGATACAGAAACTGTGGTATTTTTACACAATGGAATACTACTCAGCAATCAAAAAGGAGGAAATCATGAAATTTGCAGGCAAGTGGTGGGATCTAGAAAAGATCATTCTGAGTGACGTATCCCAGAAGGAGAAAGACAAACTTGGTATATACTCGCTTATATAGACCTACAAGATATGATAAACATAATGAAATCTACACACCTAAAGAAGATAATCAAGAAAGTGGACACAGGCGAAGGTGATTAATCCTCATTTAGAAAGACAAATGGGATGTGCATTGAACTTATGACAGGAGTCTACCACAAAAGGCATCTGAAAGACTCTACCTAGCAGTGTTTCAAAGCAGACACTAAGACTCATAACCAAACCCTCGGCAGAGTGCAGGGAATCATATGAAAGAAGGGAAGTTAGTATGATATGGAAAGGATAGGAGCTCCACAAGGACCAAATATATCTGGGCACAGGGTCTTTTCTGAGACTGACACTCAACCAAGGACCATCTATGGATATAACCTAGAACTTCTGCTCGGATGTGGCCTGTGGTAGCTCAGTAACCAAGTAGTTTTCCAAAGTAAGGGGAACACGGACTATTTCTAATAGGATCTCAAGGGCAGGCTGTTTGACCCCCACCCCAGGGGAGGAGCA
>NW_026592086.1:0-1606 GCF_907164565.1 Psammomys obesus | reverse complement strand
TCTCCATTATTTCCTCCATTTGTGTTTTCTTTAATTTTTCTAGTTCTATCTTCAGGTCTTGAGTTGTTTTGTTTACTTCCTTCACCTGTCTGCTTGTATTTTCCTCTTTTTCTTTTAGTTCCTTCAACTCTGTCTCTTTTATTTCTTTCAGTGATTTAATTATTTCTTCTCTGAAGGCCACAAGCTGTTTGGCTGCATCTTCCCGTATTTCTTCACGGATGGCCCTAATTTGCTTGTCTTTATCTTCCTCCATTTCTTTACGGATAGCCATGATCTGTTTGGTTTTATCTTCCTCTAATTCTTTACGTATTTTATTTGTCTCCTCTATTATCCTCTTCATCAACATAGATGTAAGGTCCTCTTCTTGATTTTCTATTATGCTGCATTGTTCAGGGCTGTTCGCCCCTGGATGGCTGGGTTCTGGAGATGCCATATTGCTCTGTCTTTTGTTGGTTGAGCCTTTACGCTGACCTCTACCCATTGGGCTGATTTAGGTTTTGGTTGTTAGTTTCTGTGCTTCCTGGAGTCCTGAGGTAGGGAGTATCCCCTTGGCCAGAAGATGATTTTTCCTGAAGGAGTCCTTCTCTGCTTTTTGGTTATGGTCACTGTATGGCCAGTGTTTTTCCGGAGTTGCCACTGCTCACCTCAGGTTTATAGCCCTGAGTAGTAGCTGTGGTCTATGTTAGGCAGGGGGGGAATCTCCTCTTACCCATAAAATTTCTTAAGACAGCTGCCCCACTGCTGGGTTTCTTGTTATAAATTTAGTGTGCTGCTGCTCACTAAATTTCCATGTACAGTCCTCTTGAAGAGACTGCTGATTCCCTAGCTGTGGGGTTTTCTCCCAACAGGGAACCTCAGTCTGTTATCCTGGGGCGCACAGTTCTGTCTGAGAAAGTGGGAGGTGCACTCAGCAAGTCTCTGGGCCAAAGGCTGATTGCTCTGCTCTGGACCTGGAGAATGTGCACCTAGGTTGAGTTGGCGCCTGGGGGCACTGCTCTGGTCTGGAGGCTGGGTGCCTCACTCTGGACCAGAAGCTGTGTGTCTCTGTCTGGGATGGCGGCTGTAGGCACCGCTCTGGTCCAGACGCTGTGGGTGCAGGCCCCCTGAAGGATCAGGGATTCCTACAGTTTTGGCAGTCCAGCCAGGGACAACTGGCCGATCCCTGGCACAGTATCTGAGGGCTGCTGTAATGGCTCTTCGGCTCCTGCAGGTCCGAGGATGCAGCTGTGTGTCCCAGTGCCCCAGGGGAACGCAACAATGGCGGCAGAGCACAGCGCTCCTGCCTGCAATAGAGTCTGCGTGAGTCCAGGAAGTGTTTTGGTGCTGGGTGTCCTAAGCGTTAGAGCTGCTGACCCCCTCCGCTGGGGGTTTCCTCCTGCCAGAGACACGCAGTCTGGTGCCCTGTTGCCCTGGTGCCCACAGTTCTATCTGAGGCGGCGAATCACGCGCGCAGGCAGGGCTCTGTGCAGGAGCCTGGTTCCCGGCTCTGGGTCCGCGCTGGCTCCTGGGGCACCCGCGGAACCCGAGTCTTTTCCAGGGGATGTCTGGGTAACCTGGGGTCGGTCCCAATTGTTTCCTGCTCCGTGGGGTTATCTCTCGACTGGGA
>NW_026592085.1:4944-7382 GCF_907164565.1 Psammomys obesus | reverse complement strand
TCGGTCCCAATTGTTTCCTGCTCCGTGGGGTTATCTCTCGACTGGGAGATCCAGTCTATGGTGTTGTGGGCCCACAGTTCAGTCTGGGACCGTGACCAGATCGCGCTGGCGGGTAGCTCTGGGCTGGCGACCAAGCGCCTGGCGGAATGGGGATCTCTTCCGCGGTTTTGCCGGGTGAGTTAAAGCTGATCGAATCCCCCACCGTGGGGTATCCTCTCACCTGTGAAACACAACCACTTGTGTTTTATGGCCGCGAGTTCTGATTGCTGGTCACTGTGCCAATCCTGCTGTGCTGCTCCTCAGAATGAGAGTCCTCCCGGCGCTGCCATCTTGCCCCGCCCTCTGTTTTCTTTATTGCTTTCATTTTCATTTTTAGGTCCTGGACAGTTTTATTCATTTCCTTCTCCTGTTTGGTTGTATTTTCTTGTATTTCTTTAAAGGATTTACTCAGTTCCCTCACCTGTTTGATTGGATTTTCCCGTGTTTCTTTAAGGGATTTATTCAATTCCTTCACCTGTTTGGTTGTATTTTCCAGCAGTTCTTTAAGGGATTTATTCTCTTCTTTTAACACCTCTATCATTTTCATAACTTCAGAGTTAAGATTGTTTTCTTGTGCCTCTGGTGTGATAGTATCCCCAGGATTTGTTGTGATAGTATCCCCAGGATAGCTGGGGTTTAGTGGTGTCATATGACCTTGGGTTTTGCTGCTGGTGTTTTTGCACTGATCTCTAACCATTTTATTGACTTTGTTATTAGCCAGCTTAGTGGTCTCTGATGGTAACAGGTCTCTGGTGTTGTAAGTAGAGCTTGTGGTGCCAGATGGCTGCAGTCCGCTGGTTTTCCTACTGCTCCCTGATCTGTGTTGGTCTTGGGGGCCTGCAAAACAGGGTGTGTCCTGGGAAATGACACAGGGTGGGGAATTGGGGTGTTGGATGTGCATAGGAAGTAGAGCAAAGGGGGCCCTGGGCAGACCTGGGCCCGGTTACTTGCAGGATGTGGAAGGCCAGTTGATGGCTGGAAAGGCTCTTACCTGCCACTCCCTGATCTGTGCTGGTCTTGGGGGGCCACAGATCAGGATGGGTCTAGAGACTTCTTTTATAGCAGTTGGATTTGTGAGAACTCTTTTGGCTTGGAAGACACTTGTGAAAAGAGCTCTGGGAAAGAGATATGGATTTTATCCCTGGGCTTGCAAGAACAACAGAGAAGTATCTGGCAAACACAGGTAAAACAGTATTCTAGGAAAGAGAACTAAGTAGCCCTCATGGATTTGCAAGAACTCAAGAGAAAGGTAGACTAGCTAGGTAAAAGGACACAGATAGAGATTTCTTTTTGTACTCAAAACACTTTATTTTTTTAAATTTTTTTATTAATTACACTTTATTCATTTTGTATCCCCCCATAAGCCCCTCCCACCTCCCCTCCTGATCCCACCCTCCCTCCCCTTTCTGCATGCATGCCACTCCCCAAGTCCACTGATAGGGGAGGTTCTCCTCTTCTTTCTGATCTTAGTCTATCAGTTCTCATCAAAAGTGGCTGCATTGTCCTCTACTGTGGCCTAGTAAGGCTGCTCCCCCCTCAGGGGGAAGTGATCAACGAGCAGGCCAATCAGATTATGTCAGAGGCAGTCCCTCTTCCCATTACTATGTAACCCACTTGGACACTGAACTGCCATGGGCTACATCTGTGCAGGGGTTCTAGGTTATCTCCACGAATAGTCCTTGGTTGGAGTATGAATCTCTGGGAAGTTCCCTGTGTTCAAATTATCTTGTTCTGTTGCTCTCCTTGTGGAGTTCCTGTCCCCTCCCGCTCTTACTATTTCCCACTTCTTACCAGATAGATTTCTTTTTTTTTAAAAATCTTTCTTATTATTATTTTTTATTAATTACACTTTATTCATTTTGTATCCCCCCATAAGCCCCTACCTCCTCCCCTGCCGATCCCACCCTCCCTCCCCTTTCTGCATGCATGCCACTCCCCAAGTCCACTGATAGGGGAGGTTCTCCTCTTCTTTCTGATCTTAGTCTATCAGTTCTCATCAAAAGTGGCTGCATTGTCCTCTACTGTGGCCTGATAAGGCTGCTCCCCACTCAGGGGGAAGTGATCAACGAGCAGGCCAATCAGATTATGTCAGAGGCAGTCCCTCTTCCCATTACTATGTAACCCACTTGGACACTGAACTGCCACGGGCTACACCTGTGCAGGGGTTCCAGGTCATCTCCACGAATAGTCCTTGGTTGGAGTATGAGTCTCTGGGAAGTTCCCTGTGTTCAAATTATCTTGTTCTGTTGCTCTGCTTGTGGAGTTCCCGTCCCCTCCAGCTCTTACTATTTCCCACTTCTTACATAAAATTCCATTCACTCTGCCCATCAGTTGGCCATCAGGCTCAGCATCTGCTTTGACAGTCTATACTGCAGAAGCTTTCAGAGGCCCTCTGTGGC
>NW_026592085.1:0-4844 GCF_907164565.1 Psammomys obesus | reverse complement strand
TCCTGTTTTCTTCTGGCTTTCAGAGGCCCTCTGTAGCGGGTTCCGAGGTTGTTTCCTATTTTCGTTTTCTTCTGATGTCCATCCTCTTTGCCTTTCAGGATGGGGATTGAACATTTTAGTTAGGGTCCTCTCTTTTGCTTAGTTTGTTTAGATGTACAGCTTTTAGTGGGTTTATTCTATATTGTATGTTTATATGAGTGAGTATATACCGTGAGTGTCTTTTTGCTTCTGGGTCAACTCACTCAGGATGATCCTTTCCAGGTCCCACCATTTACCTGCAAATTTCATGATTTCCTATTTTTCATTGCTGAGTAATACTCCATTGTATAGATGTACCACAGTTTCTGCATCCATTCTTCAGTTGAGGGGCATCTGGGTTGTTTCCAGCTTCTGGCTATTACAAATAAAGCTGCTACAAACATGGTTGAACAAATGTCCTTGTTGTGTACTTGCGCCTCTTTTGGGTATATGCCTAGGAGTGGTATGGCTGGATCTTGAGGAAGCGCTATTCCTAGTTGTCTGAGAAAGCGCCAGATTGATTTCCAGAGTGGTTGTACCAGTTTACATTCCCACCAGCAGTGGAGAAGCGTTCCCCTTTCTCCACAACCTCTCCAGCATGTGTTGTCCCTTGAGATTTTCATCTTGGCCATTCTGATGGGTGTAAGGTGAAATCTCAGGGTTGTTTTGATTTGCATTTCCCTAATGGCTAATGAGGTTGAGCATTTCTTTAAGTGCTTCTCTGCCATTCGATATTCCTCTGCAGAGAATTCTCTCTTTAGCTCTGTTCCCCATTTTTTAAGTGGATTACTTGGTTTGTTGCTTTTCAGCTTGTTTAGTTCTTTATATATATTGGATATGAGTCCTCTGTCAGATAAAGGGTTGGTGATGATTCTTTCCCAATCTGTAGGCAGTCGCTTTGTTTTGATGACGGTGTCCTTTGCTTTACAGAAGCTTTTCAATTTCATGAGGTCCCATTTATTGATTGTTGCTCTTAGAGCCTGTGCTGTTGGTGTTCTGTTCAGGAAGTTTTCTCCTGTACCAATGAGTTCTAGGGTATTCCCCACTTTTTTTTCTAGCCAATTTAATGTGTCTGGTTTTATGTTGAGGTCTTTGATCCACTTGGACTTCAGTTTTGTGTAGGGTGATAAGTATGGATGTATTTTCATTTTTCTACGTGTAGACATCCAGTTGGACCAGCACCATTTGTTGAAGATGCTATCTTTTTTCCATTGTATAGTTTTGGCATCTTTGTCAAAAATCAGGTGTCCATAAGTGTGTGGGTTTATTTCTGGGTCTTCTGTTCGATTCCATTGATCCACCATTCTGTTTCTATGCCAGTACCATGCAGTTTTTATAACTGTTGCTCTATAGTACAGCTTGAGATCAGGGATGGAGATACCTCCAGAAGATCTTTTATTGTAGAGGATTGTTTTAGCAATTCTCGGTTTCTTGTTATTCCATACAAAGTTGAGAATTTTTCTTTCCAGGTCTGTAAAGAATTGTGTTGGCAATTTGATGGGAATTGCATTAAATCTGTAGATTGCTTTTGGTAAGATGGCCATTTTTACTATGTTAATCCTGCCAAGCCATGAGCATGGGAGATCTTTCCATCTTCTCATATCTTCCTCTAATTCTTTCTTCAGAGACTTGAAATTTTTTTCATACAAGTCTTTGACTTCCTTGGTTAGGGTTACGCCAAGGTACTTTATGTCATTTGTGGCTATTGTGAATGGTGTTGTTTCTCTAATTTCTTTCTCAGCCCTTTTGTCTTTTGTATACAGGAGTGCTACTGATTTTTTTGAGTTAATTTTGTATCCAGCGACTTTGCTGAAGGTGTTTATCAGCTGTAGGAGTTCCCTGGTAGAGTTTTTGGGGTCACTCATATATACTATCATATCATCTGCAAATAGTGATAATTTGACTTCTTCCTTTCCCATCTGTATCCCCTTGATCTCCTTCAACTGTCTTATTGCTCTAGCAAGGACTTCCAGTACTATGTTGAAGAGATATGGAGAGAGTGGGCAGCCTTGTCTTGTCCCTGATTTCAGTGGGATTGCTTTAAGTTTCTCTCCATTCAGTTTGATGTTGGCTATGGGCTTGCTGTAAATCGCCTTTACTATGTTTAGATATGTGCCTTGTATCCCTGATCTCTCCAGTACTTTAAACATGAATGGATGTTGGATTTTGTCAAATGCTTTTTCAGCATCTAGGGAGATTATCATGTGGTTTTTTTCTTTCAGTTTGTTAATATGGTGGATCACATTGCTGGATTTCCGTATATTGAACCACCCCTGCATACCTGGGATGAAGCCTACTTGGTCATAGTGGATAATATCTTTGATGTGTTCTTGGATCCGGTTTGCAAGTATTTTGTTAAGTATTTTTGCATCAATGTTCATAAGGGAGATTGGCCTGAAATTCTCTTTCTTTGTTGAGTCTTTGTGAGGTTTAGGTACCAAGGTGATTGTGGCTTCATAGAATGAGTTTGGTAATGTTCCTTCTGTTTCTATTTTGTGGAATAGTTTGAAGAGAATTGGAGTTAGCTCTTCTTTGAAGGTCTCGTAGAATTCTGCGCTGAAGTCATCTGGTCCTGGGCTTTTTTTGGATGGGAGACTTTTGATGACTGCTTCTATTTCTTTGGGGGATATAGGACTATTTAGTTGATTTACCTGGTCCTGATTCAGCTTTGGTGAGTCAAATCGATCAAGAAAATTGTCCATTTCATTTAGATTTTCAAATTTTGTGGCATATAGACTTTTGAAGTAACTCCTAATGATTGTTTGGATTTCCTCAGTGTCTGTAGTTATGTCCCCCCTTTCATTTCTGATTTTGTTGATTTGGGTGGTGTCTCTCTGCCTTTTAGTTAGCTTGGCTAAGGGTTTGTCTATCTTGTTGATTTTCTCAAAGAACCAGCTCTTGGTTTCATTGATTCTTTGAATTGTTTTATTTGTTTCTAATTGATTGATTTCAGCCCTGAGTTTGATTATTTCCAGCCGTCTACTCCTTTTTGGTGTGTCTGCTTCTTCTTTTTCTAGGGTTTTTAAGTGGGCCATTAAGTTGCTTGAATGAGCTGTCTCGAATTTCTTCTTGAAGGCACTTAGTGCTATGAACTTTCCTCTTAGCACTGCTTTCATTGTGTCCCACAAGTTAGGGTATGTTGTGTCTTCATTTTCATTGAGTTCTAGAAAGGCTTTAATTTCTTTCTTTATTTCTTCCCTGACCCAGCTGTCATTTAGTAACAAGTTGTTCAGTTTCCATGAGTGTGTAGGCTTTTTGCTATTTCTGTTGTTGTTGAAGTCCAGCTTTTTTCCATGGTGATCAGACAGGATACAAGGGATTATTTCAGTCTTCTTGTATCTGTTGAGGCTTGCTTTGTGACCAACTATACAGTCTATTTTGGAGAAGGTTCCATGAGGTGCTGAGAAGAAGGTAAATTCTTTTGTGTTTGGGTGCAAAGTTCTGTAGATGTCTGTGAGGTCCATTTGATTCGTGACCTCTGTCAGAGATATTGTTTCTTTGTTTAATTTCTGTTTTGTTGACCTGTCCTTTGTTGAGAGTGGGTGTTGAAGTCTCCCACTATTAATGTGTGGGGATCTATATGTGGTTTAAATTTTATCAATGTTTCTTTTACAAATGTGGGTGCTCTTGTATTTGGGGCATAGATGTTCAGGATTGTGATGTCTTCCTGGTGGAATTTTCCCTTGATGAGTATGAAGTGTCCTTCCTCATCTCTTTTTATTATTTTTGGTTGAAAGTCTATTTTATCGGATATTAGAATGGCTACTCCTGCTTGTTTCTTGGGTCCATTTGCTTGGAAAGTCATCTTCCAACCTTTTACCCTCAGGTAATGTCTATCTTTGTGTCTTAGGTGTGTTTCTTGTATGCAACAGATTGCTGGGTTTTGTTTACGTATCCATTCTGTTAATCTGTGTCTTTTTACTGGAGAGTTGAGTCCATTGATGTTGAGAGAGATTAATGACCAGTGGCTGTTAGATCCTTTGATTTTGATGTTGGCTGTGTTCATAAGTTTGTGTGCTTGGTTGCTTTTTGTTTTGCTGTAGTAAGGTTAATTATTTCCTGTGTTTTCTTGACAGAAGCTAATTTTCTTGGGTTGTATTTTCCCTTCCAGTGTCTTCTGTAATGCTGGATTTGTGTGTAGGTATTGTTGAAATTTGTTTTTGTCATTGAATATCTTGTTTTCTCCGTCTATGAGGACTGAGAGTTTTGCAGGGTATAGTAGCCTGGGTTGACATCTGTGTTCTCTTAGGGTCTGCATGATATCTGTCCAGGCCCTTCTGGCTTTCATAGTTTCTGTTGAAAAGTCAGGTGTGATTCTAATGGGTTTGCCATTATATGTTACTTGGCCTTTTTCCCTTGCAGCTTTTAGTATTTTTTCTTTGTTCTGTATACTTCCTGTTTTGATTATTATGTGGCGGGAGGATTTTCTTTTCTGGTCAAATTTGTTGGGTGTTCTGTAGGCCTCATGTATCCTTATTGGCTTCTCCTTTAACTTGGGGAGATTTTCTTCAATGATTTTGTTGAATATATTTTCTGGGCCTTGGAGAAGGGAGTCTTCTTTTTCCTCTATTCCTATTATTCTTAGGTTTTGTCTTTTCATATTGTCTTGGATTTCTTGGACGGTCTGTGTCAGGAATTTTTTGGATTTAACATTTTCTTTGACAGATACATTGATTTCTTCCATTGTATCTTCTACATCTGAGATTCTTTCTTCCATTTCTTGTATTCTGTTGGTTATGCTTACCTCTGTAGTTCCTGTTTTCTTCCCTAAATTTTTCTTCTCCATTATTTCCTCCATTTGTGTTTTCTTTAATTTTTCTAGTTCT
>NW_026592084.1:0-37807 GCF_907164565.1 Psammomys obesus | reverse complement strand
TGTGTGTGTGTGTGTGTGTGTGTGTGTGTGTGTGTGTGTGTGTGTGTATGTGCTTGTGGGTGTGAATGCTTGGAGGCCAGAGGAAAACCTTGGACGTTGTCATCCCTTGGGAACCTTTCTCTTCTGTGTGGTTCTGGTGACTGGGCTCAGGTCCCTCAGGCCCGCAAGGCAAGCGCTTTACTGACTGAGCCATCTCCCCAGCCCTGCCGTCGTAACCTTTAAAACGTTTCTGAGAAAACGGTATGAAGACCAGTGGTTCTTCCTGACCTCTGAGAAACGTCACACTTTAAAATCTTCTGAACCCCTCAGTGTCTTCCTTTTGTCCAACCATATGATATTCGCAACAGTGTCTTCTGTACAATTGTGTGGAGATGTTGAGAAGGCAAAACAGTAATAGTGGCATTAGCTGATCAGGTGTAAGTCTGTGTTAGGCAAGTCACAACTGTGTCATGACCTGAGTCACTGCAGGGGTCTAGTGACAATTTCTATGAAAAAAAAAGGGGGAGGGGGATTTAGCAGCTATTCTGTCTTCTGTTCTTTCTCTCTTTCCAAGCTATATGGATTCTCTTCTAGGTGACTTTTTTCTTTTCTTTTTCTATTGCTATCCTACCTTGGTGTTTCCATGCTTTGGTTTCCATACCCTCTGGCTCTTTTTAATACAAGATTCCCTCAGTTTGCCAGCAGACTGGCCAGCTGCAGCTTCACCCTACCTCACCTCCATGGAAAAATTATTTCATGCAGTTCTATGACCCACTCTAGCATTCAGGGTGCCCCGTGCTCTGGCTCCAGATGACCTTTCTAGCTACTGTCTGGCTGCTCACTAGCTAGCTTGCCACAGCCTGGTTCCCTACCATAGTAGGCTGGCTCTGTGTGGTCCTCCCTCCAGGCCTGTGCCTGGCATCCCACTTCTCTGCATCACTTTCATATCATCCTGGTCATGCTTCAAAGATCCACCCAGGCTCTCATCCATTCTTACAGGATGCTTCCGCCCTCCCCCCCTTTTTTCCTCCACTCATTCATGCACTAATGCTCTAGCTATCATCCTAGGTACTACAATTTACTGCTGTGGTTCGACTCCTCTTTCCCCCAGCTAGATGGTAAAGTGTGTGATGTTGTTGGTCATTTTTGGAAATACCCAATTTCCAATAACTCTTTGATGGATGAAAGAAGGGCGTTCCTACTTTCCTTCTCAGTACAAGAAGAAAAATTTACAACAGAGCTGTAGATAAAGAGACTAAGGTATACAGTCTTTAGTGTAAAAAAAAATAATAATGGAACCAATCTCCCCTCCACCAGCACCCCTCCACACCCGTGTGTGTGTGTGTGTGTGTGTGTGTGCGTGTGTGTGTGTGTGTATTGCGATTGAACCCAAAGGCAATTGCCATACCACTGGGCCTTTAATGGAAACTGTAATAAAACTTGGGGCACTGGTGTTGGATCTAAGATTTTTCTGGGACTTTGATTAAATAATTCAGATCTATGATCCCCAGATAGTTGGGAGAAATAACCAATAGCAGCGTAGCTGGAACGTGCTGCAGAGCAATTGTGAAGCATTCATTACTATTAGGAACAATAATAACAATTACAATGATGATGATGGCGATGCCGACAGTGAGCAAGGCCTGTGGCTAACAGTGTGGCTCATGGTTCCAGGCCCCTCAAGCCACAGGGTCTGTGAGGGACCAGTCAAGAAGCTGGCAGGCAGGCTTTAGACTAACACAGGGGCAGGAAGTCATTTCCAGTCCCTTTGGTCTTGACTGAAAACAAAGTGAGGGTCCCTGCGTTCTCCTATAAACGGTAATGATAACACAATTATCATGCAAAACAAAAATTAAGTTTAATGGTGCAAAGCCAGTGTGTGCTGGGGAGGTAATTCATATTAATTATGTTTGGATTAAAAGCTTATTTCTTTTGTTAGCATCTGCAAGTAGAAACTTAGCTGTTAAAAAAAAATTCACATATAATTAGGGCCTCTTACGGAGGAGCAGTGTCGAACTTAATGGGGCATCTCTGCTCTCTTCAAGCTTCCGGAGAATGGTAATATTTCACATTTTATGAAACACAGAAGAAATAAATTACAGGTTTAATGATAAGAACTACTTGGGCTCATAATGAAATCTGATTGGCCAGATAATCCACCGAGACCCTCAGATGTGAACCATCCAAAAGGGGTAAAAATGATGAAAAATGAAATTAAATGGAAAACCCTCACCAGCAGCCTCTTCTGCGAAGGCTGGGGAAGTGGAGCAGGGAGAAGCCCTGGGGGGGTGAAGAGGGAAACCATCTCCCAAGGTTTAGGAAGAGCAGAGCAGAGGAGGGAGGAGGGGATGTGGAGCCTGAGGGTGGGGGAGGGGCTGGAGTAATTTTCTCCCCTCCCCAGATTTCCTGTTGTAAAGAAGCCAGGAAGAGCTGCCTAAAGGGAGGGTGGGAAGGGAGCCTGGGAGTAAGGAGAGTAAAAAGGAGGAAAGAAGGGGAGGACATCTCCAGGTGAGGAAACTCCCAGGACCGCTGCCAGGCTAAACAACGCTTGCAGTCTGAAAGACAAAGGCAGAGTGAGGAGGCTCAGTGGGGTTGAGGGTGGGCTGAACATATTCTTCAACCCTTGAAACAAGGGTTGATGGGAGAGGAGTTAAGGCCTCCTTTGGGTCTAAGTGCACAGGTAGATGTGGGTGTGGTCTCTTTGAGGACTCAGCAGAACGTTTGTGTGTGTGTGTGTGTGTGTGTGTGTGTGTCCATGTGTCCATGAGAGGAGGCCAGCCTGGTCTACAAAGCAAGAGTCTAGGATAGCCAAGGCTATACAGGGAAACCCTGTCTTGGAAAACAAACAAACTCAAACCCCAAACCAAAACAAAACAACAAACAAACAAAAAAATTACAGATATACAGGTCTTCAGAAAATGTTAACTGTGACCATCACTGATGACATTTCTTAAAAGCATGAGGGAAGTTTGTTTCCTGTGTATTAGCATATACACAGAGCCAAAAGAGGAAATCCAAGAAATAGCTTTGTAAGACTCGTGTGTGTGTGTGTGTGTGTGTGTGTGTGTGTGTGTGTGTGTGTGGTGTGTCTGTGTATGTGAGTGTGAGTATGTAGGGAGCAGAGGATGATGAGCATCACAAATCTGAGACCATCCCGACAGTGTGTCAAAACCACAAACTCAATTCACAAATTCAAATGCCTCCTGACCCTCAGGTAAGGGACTATGCCCTCTCCAGCCACAGCATACCCTTCCCCATCCCATTCATTTAGGAAGTCTACAAAAGACTGGCTTTTGACAGAAACGATGGATGAGCCATGTAAAAAGCAGGATGAACAGGCTTTCTACATGCTTAGCGCTCACTTGACTGCGTATTACCAAGTTGATGGCTGGTGCTTACTGAGGTCCAGACCTGCCCTGGGCCTGGAATAGGGTGGTGGCACTCACTCATGGGCTGCTTCCTACCCAGTAAATCAAGATCATACATAGTACCAACATAAAAATGTGCGTGCCTGGCAGACGCGGTTTGACCATGAAACTGGGTGGCAGGTGGGCGTGTGGGACAGAAATGCTGAAAGGAATGAAAAGCTACTCGGAGACCATATTAATAGATATAACATCTGCAGGCTCAGACATGCAGCTGTTACGTTCTGATACAGCACCGGGCTTCAGGATCCACAAAAGTTGTGAGGACCCTGGGAAGTTCCGGGGAACTCTCACAGCTTCCATGTTCCAGGTTGTCTGAAGCAGCACTTGAGTTCTGGGTCTCCTTGGAGTTAGGTCCTTCTCATGGTAGATGGCCTTGGCTCTCCCTTCTGAATGGGCTATCCATAACCTTGGTTTGGAGATCCTGTTCACTCTGCTTTCTACAGGGCCCATCACCCATCACCCGCATCAAAAATTGTCTTTTGTGGGCTTCCAACTTCAGGATCTTTGTGTGTTCCTCCATCACTGTACAACTGGGGAATCAGAGGCCACCCATGAACAGTGTCCAGTACAGGCTGTGCCACATGTGGCTTCTCCGTAAGGGACAATTGTCCCTTCTATCTAGGAAACTTGCTCATAAAGGAGCAAGGCTCATCTCGAAATGTCAGCAGCTCCCAGTATTTTAGTGCCTGGTGTGTGGGAGGAGGAGCTGGTGATTTTCTGTGGTCTGTTGTGTCGACTCCTCACCAATACCTCTTTAGTGGGTGTTGCTTTCCCTCTTTTTTAGTGGGGAAAAAAAAGGCAAGACCTGTTTGATCAGGTAGTGGGAGGTATCTGCCTCCCAATTTGGAATTCTGTCTACCAGGGTTAGAAGCACAGTTGTCCATTATTTTTCCTTATGGGTAAATATACCAACTGGCACGTGTTTATCTCCCTTTTAATTTCTTCTCCATGATATCCTTGTTAAACCCCAGGTAACATCAGCTACAGTGTGTAACAGTTCTTGCAGCTCAGGGCTTTTACACCTGAGGCTTCCTTGCCCATCCTGCTGCTCCTCCTACATGAGCAGGTGGCTTCTGCCATCAAGAAAGGGACACCCAGGACCCTCCCCAGCTGCTCTGGGTCTTAGAGCTCTGCTTTCCTCAGCAGCATCACCGCTAGCCGAGGGTCCCTTGTTTAAATGTCTAAATTCAAAAACACCAAGACCGTGCCTCCTTCTGTGTTCTCCTCCTCCTTGAGATCTCCTCTCTCTTTCTTTCTCACTCCCTTGCTCCCTCTCTGTCTGTCTCTCTCTCCATCTTTCTCCCTCCCTCTCTCTGCCTCTGTCTCTCTCTTTTTTCTCTTTGAGAAAGAGTTTTGCTGTGTAGCTCAAGGTGGGTTCGAAGTATTGTATCTTCTCAGCTGCCTTCCCATAGCATCAAGATAAGAAACCTTGAGCCTCTTTGCTGAGCGGATAAGTGATGGAAAGAAAAATCAACTGACCCAGAGATCCCCACTTTCAGTTGTTCCTCCCTGAATTTGGTTCTCTTCTCATAGCTAGAGGCCCTCTATGCACATGGGGATGTTCCGAGCTCATGCTTACGTGGAGGAAAGTAACATGTGGACCAATGGCAGGAGCTGCCTCTCTGCCCTTCCTGCATGGCAGGGGCCTGTGTGAGTCCCTGGCAGAAGTAAGAAGCAATTATCTGCTTGCCTGTGGCACCGGAGTGCTATTTAGTTATGGTTCTGGTGATGGGAGGCCTCTGTTAGTTTCTGAAAGCTACACTTATTAAGAGGAGAGAAGGAGGCTTCGGATGGCAGGGCCAGAGGTCTGGTACAGCAGCCCATCTTCCCTTGTTTTCTTCCTTCCTTCCTTTCTTTCTTTCTTTCCCTCCTTCCTTCCTTCTTTCTTTCCTTCCTTCTTTCTTTCCTTCTTCCTTCCTTTCTTCCTTTTATTTTATTTTTAGAGGCTATCACTCTATTATTTAATCATATTTTAATGTCGGCATTTACCAGTTAACACATGCATTGCATTTTTGCTCTGTCCCAGGCAGCCCAGCTGAGGACAGCTGCCAGGGTCAAGTTGCTCCACTGTGCCTGGAGAGGAGCTTGAGACAAAGAGATATCTTTCGAGAAGTGACCATCACTTCTAGGGCTCCCTCTGGGACAAGATGTTATTTCTGATAGGACTGGAGAATTGCAGGAGGTTGGATTTGAACCCAGCTCTGTCTTTTTTTTTTTTTCCTAGTCTCATGATCCTGGGAAAATCACTTGATCCCTCTGTGCTAAGTTCTTTATGTGAAAAATAGCCTGAGAAGAGACCGGACCTCAAAAGTGCCTTAGGGAGTCAGTTAATTAATGGTTAGAAAGTGCTTACAGTAGCATGGACACGTGGTGAGTGGAATGGCATCGTAAGCGCTTTGTGTTAAAAAAGTAAAAGTGATTACTGGTAGCTCTCTGGTATGGATTGTACAAGTCATATAATTTACATAAAACTCTTCCTACACCAAACATTTTGGTCATTTCCTGTGATATTGGGAAGTTTCTTTCCCCTTTGCTTCTCATTTCCTTTCCCCTTCTCTCTCTTCCTATGCCCTCCCATGCCCTCCCATGCCTTTGCCTTTCCTTGTCTCTTTTAACCTTTTCTTTGTCAGATGAAACAGTTGATGGGACATGAATAGAACACCATGAACACCATGAGTCTCTTACTTAGCTTTCTTAACACATGTATAAAATGAATACTAATTTTCCCATTTCGCAGACTTGAAGATGTCAGGTTTCCAGTGCATGGCCTCCTGTTCCCAGGGCGGTCCCTCAGCACCCAGGGACCCCTTGTGTCACTGCCTGGTCTTATAAGGACAACACTTTGGATTAACGTGTGCCCATATGAGTTAATTTAACTTTATTTTCATCTTTAAAGGTCCTGTCTCTCTATGTACTCACATTCTGATGAATTAGAGTTAAGGTTTTAACATGTGACTCTTGAAGGTACCATGATTTAGCCAAGTGACTTCTCTGATTTTATTTGATATCACACAACCTCTTTCTCCTAAAGAAATGCACCAGTAGAATTATTTTTTTAAGTGAAAGGTACTAAAGCAATTTCTGTTCAAAATGTTGAGATGCTCTTGACCAGTTTTGAAGTAACTGAAGATTTTCCTGGGAATGCTGTAAGATGCTGGCTGAATAACCTAGAACCCCTGCACAGATAGCCCATGGAAGTTTAGTGTCCAAGTAGGTTCCATAGTAATGGGAAGAGGGACTGCCTCTGACATAATCTGATTGGCCTCTCCTTCATCACCCCACCCCCCCGGAGGGGGGAACAGCCTTACCAGGCCACAGAAGATGACAATGCAGCCACTCCTGATGTGATCTGATAGACTAAGATCAGAAGGAAGGAGAGGAGGACATCCCCTATCAGTGGACTTGGGGAGGGGCATGCGTGAAGAAAGGGAGGGGAGGAGGGGGGAGCTTATGGGGGGATACAAAGTGAATAAAGTGTAATTAATAAAATAAAATAACTTTTTTAAAAAAAGCTCAAAAAATATGCTGGCTGGAAAACACTGGTTTCTGGGAAGGAGACACACACGATATAGCTAGGGGGGCTAGCTGTGCAGTTGTTGAGTGTTTCATATCTGCCCCGGTTAAATATATTACCCAAGAGAATAGTTTACACACTGGTCTTGCTAAATATGTCATCTAGGATCACACAGCTCTTAAGTAATAACACTGGGATGTGAACCTGGATGCTGTCTGATCCCTGACCCCCAACATCAGGCTACAGCACGGCCAGCATGCGACTAGCTCTGTTTGCTAACAGGCGCTCCTATCTGTGCCACTCTGCTGGATTGTCTACTGTCATAAGCATAGAGTAGGACTGCCTTTTTGAGGTGTCGTTCAGGATTTGGAGAGTGAGACAGCATTCAGACTCTGCTCTCTAGTGCCATAGGTGAGTTTTAGCCTAGATAAGACCAATGAAAATATCGTATCTTCATGACTACAGTGATTATTTTGGACAGGAGTTCAGGGTTGTAGTGTGAGCTGGACCAACCTAGTCACCTTAAAGTCTTTTAAAACTGAAAGTGTAAAATGGACAACTCTTTTCTTCTAGGGGAAAGGGTGTGAGTGGGTGGGTTAGCAGGACTCTTGGGGTGTGGACTCTTGGAGGCCATGTACCCTTCCATGTAGAGAATACAACTTGTAGAACAGGGTAACACCAACACACACAGAAGCAAGAGTTGCAAAAAGAGAATCCTTACAGCCTGGCCATTGCCAAGGTCAAGTTCAACCTTTCCTAGGTTGTATAAATGGCTTTCTTTGCTTGTATTGGCTTAGGGCAGGAGGGGTGGTTCGCAAATAGCTGGAAGTTCTTACTGGCATACCGATCTCTGAGCAAATCCATGTGAAGGGCAGCCGAGTATGGGGCTAAAAATGTGGACTATGTAGTCAGAAGGTCAGGTATGAGTATGGTTTATCAACTGCATACTTTTAAGAAAGATAATATCTCAGCTATTTAGTTTATTCACTTGTAAATTGAAGATAAGGACAATACATGTTCAGCCTACCACCTGGAGCTCTTCCGAGAATAAATTAAGATGAAGTACGTGAAAGTTATGTTGTAGAATTTTAGGCATGAGGTAAGTAAATACTGACCTTGCCCTGAGACAGTAGGTCTAGTAACATGGGAGAAACTTCCATAAAAGATGAATGCTGAATGAAACAAAAACAAAAAGAAAAAAAAAAAAAAAACCAAACATTTGAGGAAAGGCATAAAAAGAAATGATGATAAACAAGTTAGTTCATACAAAGAGAGAAACACAATTGTAATGAACCAGCAGCCCAGGCCTTCCAAAGCAAGAACAGTGTATCTCATCTCCTTGGGAAAATTAAAGAGGACATCATACCCATGAAGGGATAAAACAAGAATACATTATCTTACTAAAAGGCCAAGAAATAAACTGATGGCGGAGTGGGACAGGTGGAAGCTCCAGGAGGCACAACGGATAAGGAAACATCGGCCACTTCACTAACAGGGAGAAAGGCATAGAACAACATCCCCAATGGCCTTACAGCTGAGTGTGCTGTGATGGATGGTGCATGTGACGAATGGGTGGGGCTTTGCCTGATTCAAGATGCTTAGTTTTCCAGGGGGAAATGTCAACTAAGCTGGGAGTAAGAGGAAGCAGATAGACAGGTAGGGTGAAACTTCCAGGAAGGCTATTTTAGAGAGAGTGAGGTAGAGCCAGAACCTTGTAGGAATCGCCATTGGAAAGGGTAGGGATAAAACTGACCATGCCAAGGAATAGTTTACATTGGATTTTAACTAAACTCTAATTTGGAAGTTAAAACAAAACAACCAAAACAGAACAGCTCTTCTTGTGAAAGAATTCAACATTTCTCTAATTACCCACAATTTAGAATTATTATTATTTATTATTTTTTATTACAATGCAGACTTTCAGTTTGGAATGAAGGCTTATTACTACAGTCAGTGAACAAAAGAGAAAATGAAACCACCATTAGGAATTAAACCATAGTAAAGCCGAGAGACTGAGCAGTTTAGAGCTGGCAGAGAGGAGCCAAGCCTGGGTTAGCCACCAGCAGCCATGTGTACACAGCAGTTCAGCAGAAGTGGGCTGGTGGAAAAAGGGGACACAGCAGCCTGAGAGAGAAGTGGGTGCAGCACAAGAAAGAGAGGGGGAGGGAGAAAGGGAACACACTTACTTCCTGGTGCTTTCACAGTTCCTCTTCCAGTTCCTGTGCGTCCAAGGTTGGTCAGCTCCTTGGGTTTCCAGAAACTTCTGCTTAAGGCTCAGCTTGTCTTGTTACAACCTACTCCTGTTTAACCTCCTGGGAAAAGAAAAGGTACTAGAATAACGACTTCATTTTTAGAGATGACTCTCCTCTCAACCAGCTCCGGAAGCTGAGGTAGAGAACACTTTTCCGAAAGGTTCCCTGATACTGTGGCCTGAGTGTAGTGATAGGAGCAGAATGAAGCTTTGCCTAGACCAAAATCTGGCTGTGGGTTATCACCACATCCCAGAGAAGAGGCGCTGACCCCTGACATAAACATTGCTGTCTAGCATATACCAATATAATTGGAACTCCAAGTACGGGGGCTGAGTAGCTTTTACTACCAAATAAGAGTTTAGTCTTTATCAAAAATCTCTTGATAGCTTCTTCTTGATAAAGTATTGACATAGATAGGCATTTCCTTGGAAGATTATCGTCCCTAGATATATCATGGCTACACGACTGTAAAAAACAGGAAATCTCTTACAGATTCAAAGGGTAAATTAATATTAGTATTCATGTGTGATGGGCTCTGAGAGGTCCTTAGGTAAAGGAGTTGACCTTTGTTCAACTTTGCGTTTCCTGAATGCTTTGTACCATGAACCCTTCTTTCAGAAGTACCCACTGAAATCCTGCTGTACACAAGTAATATGAGGAGTGGAGTTTAGGAAACACTGTTGTTCTCGAGAAGGCACAAGCTGGGTGGGGATGGTGAAATCACAAGGTCACAGGAGGCAATGGGGTCTGGAGAAAAGGGCCTACTGCTCTTGGACACCAGAGAAGACGCCACTGCCTACCACACAGGGACACAGGGGTAGCAGCAGAGTTTGGTCAGGGGCTAGGAGACAGCAATGAGGGAAAACCAGAGCCTTTTAGTGTTCTTTAGGGGAAAGCATATATTTCCTTTCTTCTGGGTTTGTCTGCTATTCAGTGAAAATGTAATGGAAAGCCAACTGCCAGAGACACCTGAGAAATATAGGTAGTGACTTGCAGTCCTATTGTGATATAAAGAAGTTGTGGAACTACACTCTGGTGGTTTGAATGAGAAAGGCCCCCCATAGGCTTATAGATTTGAATGTTTAGTCAGCAGCGAGTGGTACTATTTGAAAGGATTAGGAGGCGTGGCCTTGTTGAAGACACTGCCTTGTTGGAGGAAGTATGTCATTGGAGTGGGCTTTGAGGTTTCAGAAGCTCAGGCTAAGAACAAAGCCTCTCTCTTCCTGCTGCCTGTGGATTCAGATGTAGAACTCTCAGCTGCTACCATAATGATAATGCCCTAAACTGCTGAAATTGTAAGCAACCCCCGATGAAATGCTTCCCTTTATAAGAGTTGCTGTGGTCATGGCGTCTCTTCACAGCAGCAGATCGGTGACTAAGACACACGCTAGTCAAAGCTCAGCTTTTGTTGAGGGCAGAGTTTCATAAGCAACTATGTGATTGTGAGTAATAGATACTGTTATAAATAAGGCTTAATGGGCCTGCCAATCACTGTAAGACCTACACTTTTCCTAAACTAATTAGTGCTTGGTCTAATCAGTGTGATTATTTAAGATCAAAATGCCCTCAAGAAAAACACATACAAATAAGGGTTTTTAAAAAATTATTCAAATAGAAGAAAGATGTATCTGACACAGAAATTACTACAAAAAAAGACTTATTTTAGGGGCAGGAATTAAAACCCACAGAAGCACGCTTGAGAACCATCTAAATGTTTAATAATAGGAAATGTGCTCTGATAATTTTAACAGACAATTCAGACTATTATGCAGTTATTACAAATAATAAATGCTGGCACTAGGCAGCAAAAACCATTTCTCTTGAACAATATGTATGAACACCTGGTAAATACCAGGCTTCACAGCCAATGGTAGGCCAGAAAGGATGAAGAGCTTATGTCTATAATTCCCTGGAGGAGACAGCCTTATGAACGTGAGAAAGAGTTTACAAATTACATAAGAAATTAGAACAGCAAATTTTTATGTATACAAATTTTCTATAATGAACATGTGTTATACATGTAATAAAAGTAGTAAATTCTTGTAATACAGTTTTTACAACTATGCAAAATATATATAGTTATTGGAAAAGAACATGGTGAAAATAGTTGTGTTAGGGAAATCCTACTGTGATGGTTCATTTTATGTCAACTTGGTCAGGCCATAGTACCTAGTAATTTGGTTAAACACTAACCTAGGTGTTTTCTGCACCAGTATTTTGTAGATGTGGTGATCACCTATAATCATTTGACTTCATGTGAAAGTTGTACTCAGTAATGTGAATGGACCACGAAGGCGGCGAGAACAGCGAGTGAGGGCTCCTGGAGCATGAGAAGTTCTGCTTGCTACCTGAGTTCCCAGCCCGCTAGCCTGCACTAGGGTTTTAGATAGTCCATCCATCCTTCTCAGTCGTTTATGCCAATTCAGTACACCTCTTTGTTTATATATAAACATGCACCACATACTCACTTAGTGGTTTTGTTTTTCTGCAAAACTGCTTGATACTTCAGGTCCTACAGCTTGGGTTTGAATTGTCCCTGGAAGGCTCATAGTTAAAACTTGATTCCTAGACTGGGCCACAATTGGGAGGAGATGGAACCTGTCATCAGTGGGGCCCTGTGAGGAGAAGTAAATGCCTGGAAGAATGTTCCTGTAATATGGGGATCCTGGACTCTTTCTCTCTGTCTCTCTCTTCTATGAGCTGAGGCGTTAATTCTGCCAAACATTCCCCACTGTGATGTACTGTATCACTGAGGCAACAGGGCCCAGCAACCAGCAATTGAAACCACTGGAAAGATAAGTGACAATAAACCTTCTCCCTTGTTAAACTGCTCTTTAGTTGTTTTGTCACTGGGATGGCAAGTTAGAGTTATCTGAAATGGGGGAACTTCATTTGAGAAAAATGCCTGCCCCAGATTAGTCTGTGGGCCAATCTGTGTTTCTTTTCTTGATAGATGGTCAGTGTGGGAGGGTCCATCTCACTGTAGGTGGTGCCACCACTGGGCTGGTGGTCCTGGGTGCTGTAAGAAAGTAGGCTGAGGAAGCCATGAAGAGCAAGCTGATGAGCAATATTCTTCCATGGCCTCTGCTTCAGTTCCTGCTTCCAGATTCCTACCTCAAGTTTCTGCCCCTATCTGACTTTCTTGGGTGATGGACTACAAGACATAAGAGGAAATAAACCTTTCCTCTCCGAGTTGCTTTTGGTCATGCTATTTCATCAGACCGGCCTACAGCTAACTAAGAAAATCATAGTGACAGTATTGTTGTAGAAGGGTTTGAAGGTTTTGTGCACTAATTGTTGGGCCTAATTAATGAGAGGTGACGCCATGATGAAGGCTCTGGTCTACAGATGGGACAAATTACTGACAGACTCATAATTTAATGGTATTATTGGGAAATTACAGAGAATTTTAGAGGTGTAGCTCAGTGGGAGGACATGGATCATGTCTTGGATCTGTCTCTTCTCTCATGTCTTTGTCTGATTTGCTCTTTGCTTCCTAGCTATAATAAGATGAGCAGCTCTGATCTTCCTGTCCTCTCTGCTATGATGTTCTTGCCTCATAGAAGGTCCAAAGCAATGGTGTGACCATGGACTGAAACTGTGAACCAAACACATCCTTCTTCCTTTGAGGTGCTCACATTTCTCCCAGAGGTGAAAGGTTACCAACACACCTGACTTATATAGCACCATTCTTTTCTCTTTTAGACAGTTTTAACTTAATGTTGGGTTAATCATATACAGTTCCCTTACAGGCTGTTCTATGCTTCCCGTGATACCATTCCTCTGGGCATCTTAGTCCTCTGACACCTTCTACTTCCCATTGGTCCAGAGTTGTACAGAGGCTCATGATATGAAACATAGAGCGTGGTAGCTGGGGTGTGGTTTTTGCTTTCAAAACTGGTTCAGAGCAACTCTAGGACTGTGCTTCTATGGAGTCCTAGAATCCTTTACCCTTTTTAGATCCCTATGAGCTGTGCTCCCTTCAAGAGACGGTCCAAGGATCCCAGGACCCATGGGTAGCATGCTACTTTTACCTTTCTTCAAGTCCTTACCCCATCCCTGAGATGGATTTGTGACTGAAGCCCCACTGCCCAGGCCAAAGCCTGTATTTCTTAAGAAGTGCTTCTGTAACTGTCGGCTTAAGCTACGCAATGTCACTTTCCAGCTGCGTGAATACCTCCAGTGTACTTAATGTCCTGACTCAGTTTCCTCAGATGTACAATGATGGGAGCTAGTCAACTGGACTTTCAGGATAGTGATGAGGATATCCTGTGTAGAACATAAAGTTTCTATTGCACATCAGTCAGTCCTACAGATGGCAATTACTATTACTGTAATACAGTCTTTGGAAAAGTTTTTGACCTATGTCAGCCTTCTAGAGACTCATGTCTAGTCTGACCTCTCAGGCCTAACCAAGAATACAGAAATGATGCTGGTAAAGGAGTCCCAGCTGTTGGAAAAAGCAGATTTTTTTTTACTCCTTTAATAATGCCCCATTCATTAAGAAGAATAGTATATTAATCAACTCTACAAGTAAGCAGAGGTAATTTACCGCCACACAGAAAATGTGGATTTGTGTCTCGCTACGAACTTTTCCCAGAAGAAATGCAGGCAGTAAATGGTACCTTTCTTCGGCCTCCCTCAGCTCAACACCTTATTTATAAGGTGGGATGGTGGACCCATGCTTATTTTCCAACCACATTCATCCAGCCCCAAGAACTCAATTTCAGTCAGCTTCTACATACCTTATAAGGATTATCCATTTGCTGAAGCATCTGCCAACAAAGTTTTAATCTCTACCAAGTGTTCTCCTAGCATCCCCCTTTCTTCTCCTTCCCCCAGCCCTCACTCAGCTGATGTGTGCTTAGGAAATGCAAACTAATTTTAAAATTCGCTGGAGCAAAACATGATTAGGATGGTTAAGTCTGCTGCCAAAAATAAAATCAGCTAATGCATTCCATATATTTAGATTTCCGAAATTAAGTTGAAATCATGCTTAGTTCATCCAAAGTTTGGGTTGATACATATCACCCCAGATCACTGCTAGGGGACCCTACTTTTTTTTCTGGCAGCCATAAATTTAATCTTCTGTAAGTGGAACTATGGTTCCCATATCCCAGAGCAGTGCTTTTGCTCTGTCATCCCACTGAACATGTGGCCACACACTGTTCACCTCAGAGAAGAAAACTCTACCGTGTTGGGGAGACAGAGGATACTTCTGGCTTTATCTAAATTACAGCTTTCCTGTCCTGCTTTTTCTGTCCCTCTACCCAGCCTTGACAGAGGTAGGGATCCACGTGAGGGAACCCCCCACTTTGCCCCATGCATACCCCAGGTATTAGCACTGACAATGGCACCAGTATGGCTTATTGCTGCCTTTCACCAACTTGCAGTTGTGCGTGGAGGGGGGGACGGGGTCAGGGGAGACAACATTTAGCATTATGTGGCAAATGTGTTTAGCATTACAACACAACACACATTACATAATACACTGAATTGTTAAATGTTCTTTCATAGATTATTTAAGAGAAACCCAAGGGAGAGATCACTGACAAAGACTGGAGCAGTTTTCATGAGGCACCTGAGACAGGCAGGACTGGTTTCTGGAAAAGGGAGAGAAAACATCTTGGGTGAAGGCACATTGAGAATATAGACACATCTAAGGCATGGTTGTGTGATACAAAAGGAATTAGCCTTGGTGGAAGAAAAGATTTATGCTAAGGACTTGGAGGAAACAGATGTGCTTCAAGACTGAGCTACAAGAAAGTAATGAGGTCTACTTTAAGAACAAGATGAGTGGCTGAAGGCATAGCTCAGTGTTAAGAGCAACCATTGTTCTTGCAGAGGCTCTCAATTTGGTTTCCAGCACCACATGGAATGGCTCACAATTTCCTATTCCTTTAGAGGATCCACCTATTCCTCTAGTGGATCTGAGGACCTCTTCTGGCTTCCACAGATACCTGAATGCATGTACGCACACCAACACAGACACATAATTAAACAACAGAAACCATAAAAGCCAAAACAATGAACAGTGGTTTATTTGGAAGATCCAGGGCATACCATGGGACCAAGAACAAGAGTGTATGAGGAAGATCATGTCAAGGACCAGGAAGTCCTTATTGTATCTTTCATCTTCACTCTTCCACATCTGTATCTGCCTCTGTTGTAGCATCTTGGATTTGTATTCTTACAGCATGTTATGGCTATCCTGCATCTTGAATTTTTTTCATTATCTTTCCTGCCCATTATTTGTTTTCCTCCCTCAATTTCATACTATTAGTGGAGAAAGAACCTGATAGACACATGTCTAGCCCAATCAATTATCAGCTGAGGCTACACAACATAGCACAAACCACAAACACAGGTGCTGTGCCCCTCTTGGGTGAGAGGGTGCCTTAGAAGGATGTGTTGGGAAGAGCTGATTCAATGTGTAAGGATATGTTGGGCAGGAATGCTCTTTGGATGCTCCAGTGTCATTGAGGAAAACTGGATGAAAGCAGTTCAGTTGTCTGGGATGCAGGTACCTCCTTTGCAACAAACACTGAACAATCTAGGGTTTTACAAAAGAAAGATTGGTTTGTGGTCAAAGGTTATTGACTTTTGGGCAAGCATACCAGGAAGTCTTTCAGCTTTGAATACTTTCCCATCACACCTCTAATTATGCTCACAGTATCAGCAATGCTTCTGTTCCCCATGATTGAAGCACCTTGTAGGGACTAGGAGTTCTCTTTGAGCTCACCCTCTATCTGGTACCCTAGGTGCTGGGAGGTCCTGGGAAAGTGAGATGAGCTTTGAGGTCAGTCAGTGATGTCTATTGTCTGGAGCAGGAGAGATTTCAATTCATCTTTGCATGCATGATGTCAGTATAGATATTAATGGAAGCTTTTTGACCAGAATAAATAAAGTCAGTTTATGCATGTAAGCAATTCACAGCCAAGGAGCATCTCAAAGAGACTATAGCTTTGTTATAAATAAGAGAAATAATCATAACAATATGTTTTTCCTTGCTCAAACATTCCTATGACGCTCTTTCTTCTGTTCCTGCCAGTGGCGTCTCTGGGGACTTGATGACCTCACGTTTTGTTTAGTTTCATGGAACACCCTGACTTTGACCCATCTCAAACAATGGCTTGACACTTATTTATGTTCCCTATTCACAGGCAGTCTTGGGTCAGTCAACCAACCAGGTGCCAATGATCTTCTTTGGCAAAAGGCAGGAAGCTGGCTTCAGTCACCAGGGAGAAACCTCCCACCTTCTCCACAGTGACAGGGTAAAGGCAGAGGGGAGCTGGTCACCCTCTCCCTGCTGGCCCCAGGCTCACCCCACTAGGAAGGGCTGGAGGCTAATGGCAGTCGAGAAGGTGGCCCACTCCGGCGAACTTCTTGACTTCAACGAGGAGAAGGCAACAAATGAGACGAAATAAAAAATATAATGATGCATATTATATTAATCATCGTCCCCTTTTCTGACACAATAAATCTTCTCTTTAAACTCATGGTAGCGATTGCATCATCTTCCTCTCTCCTCGAAACAGCACAGATTAAGATGAAGTGATAATGCTGTGTCAAAAGAGAGCTTTACTGCCACACTTGGGATACAAAGAGAGAGGTTAATTTATCATCGCTGGGGAGAACTGACAGGAGAGAGATATACAACCGAAAGGGGATTTAGCACAGGGCCAAGAAACTTCACACTATTTTTACCATCTGTCACATGCTCTAATAAAGCAGGGCAAAATATGAAGAAAGGAAAAATGAACTATCAAACACTGATGTAATGCAGCCCATAAATCTAATTTAATTACTTTGCATGGAGACAGGTCCTCGAGTCTGTGTGAATATACTGGATTTTCTTGGCAACTTAACAACTAAGTGTTTTAATAACATCACACTATAATTTATTCTGCTTGAAACACAAAACCCCTTTTGTGAGAGTTTCATTTTTGAGAACTGTTAATTTTTTCGGCTAATGTCAAAACTGGCATAAATTCACATGTGAACTTGAAGCCTGACTGTGAAAAAGGCTTAGGTTACTGCATGCCTTTTTATTGTTTGGCACTTCCCCCCTTCTGCATGCATTAGAAATAATTGGGCTTTGTTGATGACTTAGGTGAGGAGGGTTGTCTTGCAATTAGATTTTAATATAATGACAAAGGGTATGTGAGGGGGGAATCTTTGTAAAATAGAAAGAGCTAAAAAAAACCCAGTGAGCAAAGACCCTGTTCTTCAACAGAAAAAAAAAAACAAAAACAAAAAACTCTTGAAAGTGGGCTGCCCCCAGAACCATGAGAATCCCTCTCAGGAGAATGTACGATCTCAGGGCCGAAGAAACACTGGGGATACAGGTCTGCCCTAGAGGGAGCCACTGGGAGCAGAAAAATAAATAAAAAATACAATTAATATTCATTATGTGTCTTCCTGAATTTGGATGCAGTTACAGAAATTATTGTTAATAATGAAAGCCATATATCAAGGGCTATAAAACTCATCTGTGCTAGGACACTATTTTTTTTTTTTTAGGCTGTGTTCTGAACCATTAAAGATGACATATTGCATTTGTGTGCCTCTGTGTATAATAAGATACATTTAGGTCTGATTCTAACCTAAACTGGCAATTTTGGTATTGAACTTGAGTTCTTAAATGGGGGCTGTGACATTCCAGTCCAGAGGAGGTCAGCAGAACCCATCCATTCTCCCATGACCTCACTCAAACGGAGCAGGATGGATGGGTAATTAATTTGTTAGATCATCAGTGATTCATGTTGGAAAAATACAACTCTGAGCCTCTTGACAAATTCAATTGAAATACAATGGGGAAAAAGAACAAAAATATCCTTCCTCCCCACACCCGGTAAAACCTCAAACCCTAAATGTAGATAGAGACAGGCTGTGCAGTTAGTTAGTTATTTATTCCTTCAGGGTACTCACTCTATAGAAATCCCTGACGGACACATACTGCAAGCACCTGGTAGCAGAGATCCACGGATTCAGACCCTCTCAGAGCTTAGAAGCCATCCGGGGGCTCGAGGTGTTTGGTCATAGTAGCCAATCTGGATCAAACAGGAGACTGAACTTGGAGATTCTAACAAGTTTAAGACCCATCAGGAAATTGACCACAATGTTCATATTGTTGACTCTTTGCTGACCAACCACCACCAGCGGTTTGGTGTATGCTAAAAACCCGGAGCTGTTCAAGGAAGGGCTGAGCGGTTACAGTTTGTTTTTTTTTTTTTTTTTTTTTTTTTGAGAAGTGCTTTCAAATAAATTTCTCCTGCTGCTTGTTTCTGAAAGTTCATACTCCCCAGATCAGACTTGGAAAACACTCAATTCCTGTGGTTTCTTGTTCTGTTGAATTTGTGTGGGAGAAAAATGTACAACCTTGAACTCTGAATGAAGCCCAGTGTGAGAGCGGCGGTTTTCAGTGGTGGCGTTTCAAAAGCTCTCACTGGTGTTTTTAAAGACTTCCCACATATTCTGTTACTGACCCGAGGCTTGGAATAGTGAACATTAAAAATTCAAAAAAAAAAAAAAAACAAGCCGCCAGTATTTACTTATGAAACGACTTGGTTAGAGCCCAGGCAGGCTGCCTGAAAATTAGTGCACAAATTGGAAAGTTGAAGGCTTTTCTTTTCTGGCATTTTGATTTCCTCATCTGAAAAATGGGGATATTAATACCTACCTCCTGGAGTTGTTGTGAAGATTAAGTGCCACTCTGTCTGTAGAGCATAGAGCACGGGAAAGTGATGGCTGCAATTATTATTTTATTATAATTATTTTGATTTCACTAGCCCTCCTCTTTCCCTCTGACTTCCCTAATTCTCTCAGTGCCCCTCCCCAACTACCTTTCTCTTCCCCCAACTCCTCTCTCTCTCCCCCACTCCTCCCTCTTCATCCTACTCCTCCCTTTTCCCCTAACTCCTCCCTCTTTCCCTACTCCTCCTCTTTCCCCTTTTGCATCCCCTTTCCCTCACTATCTTCCTCTCCTCGCTGCCCCCACCAGCTGCTTTTCTTATAAATCTGCAGGACTCGGCTTCCCTCAACCCTCCCCTCTCCTCCCTCCTTCCCACAATCCCTTACTTTCCTCCCCTCCCTCTCTATGGGTCTCCTTCCTGTATAGGCTTGAATCCACTTCCCTCAGCCTCCCCCTTCTGGCCCAGCAGCAGACTGCAACCAAGCCACTTAAAAGAATAATAATGATAACACACACACACACACACACACACACACACACACACACACACACACCACGAAAAAAGCCGTCTTCAAAATAAGAAATGCAAATAAAAACAAAACAACCAATGTCATACCCAGAGATGACTTGGGCTGTTGTTCAGAAATGGACCTTCCTCAGGAAGCACTTAACAGGATAAAAGGAGTGCCACACTCCTACGGGGTGTGGGAGCACATGCAAAGGAGTTTGTGTTCTCCAAAGCCTAGGAACATTTTTACAATCAAATAAGGCAGGAAGCATAGCAGGAATGAAAAAGCCAGCAAAATTTATCGAATTGTCTTCTTTAATCCATAACTATTAGCCCAGGTGCCCATACAAGGTGAACTTGACCTCTCATAGGAAACAATTGTGCTTGAACTCTCCATGCTGTTCCTTGGCACTGCATAGTTCTGTTTTAGCCTACTGGTAAGGATGATAGTATTTATGTATACACATGTTGAGGGACACTCTAGACCTAGCTGCAACTGTATTAGCACCTTGTGACTTGGGCAGCGAATGAAGACTGAAACTAGACACAAAAGACGGTCTGGAAGGTGTGGGGTTTCCACAAAACATCTTCAAATTAAACTGGGGCCCTGATATGCTTCCCCTCTCCCTTGCCCCCATGATGTTCAGCCATACTGAGTCTTCCAAAATCACCTCTGTATTCTTCTCATTTGCTTGCTAACGTGTCTCTACAGAAAACATAGAGGAATGCTTTTCCTGGGCCATCATTGGTGGTTCTTGCTGCGTCATTGAATCCTTACAGAAAAGCTTCAGAGTAGATTTCTCCTCACATATATTCCACCAATAAGGAAACTGCAGCATAGAATGGCAAAAGACCTGCCTAAGCCTGTCTAGATAGTATGTGGCAGAGTCAGGCTCTTTGTATCTGCCCCAGTGACTGTAATCATGGCCACCATCGAAGGATAGGCATTATTTACTAAGCAGGGCATGCCAATATAGCGTATCTTCTCACCACAGCACTGACACCCTGACTTGAAGAGTCAGGTGTTGCTTGCATTTTACACATAAGCTCAGAAAGATAGTTAAGCAGACAGTCACTGGTGGATATGATGTAAAATAAGATGGGCCTGGTCTCCAGTGATGTCCTTTGGCTTCTGTGTTGCATCTTCAAGACGGTGTCTTAGCAGGTACCTGCCACTCAAGTCAGTTCACTTCACTTGACAACTTCTACCCTAGAAAGTGATTGTAGGGGACCCTTCACTATTCCCTGTCTAGAATGAAGGGCTTATTTCTACTGCTGAAATGGTATATTTTGAACATACTGATGGCTTTGCCACACAAACTGATTTCCTAATGACATGGAACTGAAACTCTACTACCCCATCCCTGTGGATGGGAGCGAATGATAAACACAGGGTCAGCTCATTTTAACAGGACTCAAGAGCCAAAGCATCCTAGAATTGGAGAAGACCTCAGGGGAAGGTATATTCATGGGTTCCCACTGAGTCTCTCTGTCTCTGTCTGTCTCTATCTTTCTCTTTGTCTCTTTGTGTGACTGTGAGTGTGTGTGTGTGTGTGTGTGTGTGTGTGTCTGTCTGTCTGTTTTTCTCTGAGACAGAGTTGTGCTATTGCAGCCCAACTTGGCTTTGAGCTAGCTGTCCTCCTGCATTGGATGATCAAGTGCTGGGATTTCAGGTATGTGTCACTATTCCCAGCTCTGTGCAACTGTTCTAGTATCTCCAGAACCAAGCTCAACAAACGTTTTCTGTAAATGGCCAGAGAGGAAGAATTTCAGTCTTTGTGGCCTGACAGTCTTTGCCACAGGTTCCCAGTTATGGTGTGATGGTGTGTTAGCAACTACAGCCAATTCCTGGATGAGACAGCCAGGCTCTATTCTGATGAGCCTTTACTTGTGAATGTGGAGATGTGGACTTCACAGTTTCCACGTGTCACAAAGATCATTCTTCTTTTGATTTTCCCAACTACTTAAAAATGTAAAACTTATTTTTGGCTCATAGGCCATGTAAAAATCCATAGAGGGCTGGATCTGCTTTATGGGCCATAGTTGACACAGTTTGGCTTTAAATATTTAATTATGTGCCAGTTGTTAGAAAATCTAGTGTATAAATCAAAACACAAAATACTTACCTAGTTTTTTTTTTTTTTTTTGTGTGTGTGTGTGTGTGTGTGTGTGTTTTAATGTGGGAATGGGTCCAAGTGGTTGAGTACCGTAAATACATTTGAACCCTGGTACATGCAGAAAGAAAAACTCTGTGCTGAACTGACACGTCAGGGGAGCTGGACCACAGGTCTGCAGGTCTGGCTATTTGAGCAAAGCTGATGCTTTTCTTTCTTATTAGGGATACGTTGTCTGGTGTGATCCTTGCTCTCCAAGTGCTCTCTGGCTGATCTTTGGACTGCTTCTCATCTCTTCACACGTCCTGTCTTCTCCACTCAGAGACCTCATCCTGACTGTCAGTGGCTTCCTCTGCCTTTGTCATTCGGATTGGAAAAACCTTGCCACTTCTGAAAGTCCCTAAGTCAGCGGTTCTCTACTGTCCTAAGGCTGCGACCCTTTAAGACAGTTCCTTAACCCTAAAATGATTTCATTACTATCTCACAACTGTCAATTTGTTGCTGTTATGAATCATAAATATCTGATATACAGGATATCTGACATGTAACCCCTGTGAAAGGGCAATCTGGCCCCAAAGGGGTCATGACCCTCAGGTTGAGAAATGCTTCTCTAAGTGGTTCTTGGGGCATCTGAAGGAGTTTCTCAAGACCCATCAATATAAGGAGGTCAAATGCTGAAGGAACCAGAATTTTCCTCCCCCTACCCACAAGACTATGTCTCTTTGTGTACTCTTAGCTGTCCTAGACTTGCTTTGTAGGACAGGCTGCCCTTGAATTCACAGAGAGCTGCCTGCCCCTGCCTCCCCGAGTAATGCACCACCACCCCTAGCTCCAGGTCTTTTAAAATACAGTATTTTTGCTAATTCTTTGACAATTTCACACAAGGTATTTTGATCATCTTCACCCTCCAACTCCCTCCTCTAAATTCTTCCAAATACACACCCTCACATTCCTATCTTCTCCTAACTTCCCATGTTTTTTTGTTTGTTTGTTTGTTTTGTGTTTTGTTTTCTGTTTGTTTGTTTTGTGTGGGTCCCATTCACTGGGTCCTGGTTAGCCACCAAGAGCTTAAGTCTTAAAGAAAACTGGCTCTCCCTTTCCACAAAGCCATCAGCTGTCAACACTTCCTTCCTCTCTGTTCCTGAATGTTGAGTAGCTTGATCTTGTCCGGGCAATCAGAATGTTGTGTGTTCATGAATGCAGCAGTCTTGTTGAGGCTGAAAAACACTACTGGTCTTCTCCACCCTCTGCCTTCTATCAGTTTTCCACTCCTTCTTTTGAAATGGTTCCTGAGCCTTGATATAAGCCATATCTCAGGTTATATGGAGGTGGTATAGATTGAGCACTCCACACTGAGTGCTCCAACAGTCATTTTCTGCTCTATGATCTGTTGTGCGTTTCTGCATTGACCACCATTCATTTCATAAAGAAACTTCTCTGATCACTAAAGTAATCTATTGGTATAGACACTCATGTTTCAAGGGCAGTCTAATTGTATGTCCATTTAGACTGAATTCATACCTGGGACCTATGAGTCCCCCCTCTTTCTCCCCCAGGTATGGGCTCTTAGCCAGATTTACAGTACCAGGCATGTATTTCTTTCATTGGATAAAGCCTTAAATTCAACCAGAAAGTGGTTGGTTGCCTCCATAAGATTCATGCTACCACTGTACCCATGGAAATAAGAGTTATTGTTTTAGTTCACAGCATTCATAACCAGGTAACCATAACCTCCTCCATCAGCAGCCTATGGAGAATCTTCTAGTACTGTGAAAGCTAGCCAACAGATAGGAGGCTTCTTGCACAGTACCAACTTGGTACCAACGCCCTGTGACCAAGGCATCCGGTGACTTCAGCAACCGGCTCTTATCATCAGTTCTGGTAAAGCTGATGACCAAAAGCAATGCATGGCCTGTATTGTTGTGTATGGGGGGGGGGGACTCTCAGGGATGCTCCTGACAAACAATTTGAGGGAAGATATCCCATACCTGACACTGGGATTTTTATTTGTTAAACTGCGACTTCTGGGAAGAGCAGAGAGAAACCAAGGTGGTACCATCTGAAAAGCTTCCTCCATGTTGGCTTGCTTTTGTAGCAATGGAAGGTTCTGTGTAGGCTGTACTAGAGTAATTCCATGTAAACACACACACACACACACACACACACACACACACACCATGCACATGCACATACATATGAAGCTTAGGAGCCAGCCTTGAGATGAAATTGAAATTTAATTTCAATCCAAGAAATTTAAGTTTGTGGACCTGTAGGTATATTCATCAGCTTGGGCTGCTATAACAATCGCCATAGACTGAGTAGAAATTCATTTCTTACAGTTTTGGAAATGGGAAGCCCAAGCTCAAGGCTCTGGAAAAAAATCTGTTTTCTCTCGAGGGCTGTCTTCCTGGCTAGGGGACAGCCACCCTATTGTTTTGTATTCCCATGGGAAAGTGAGAGCGCACTCTGGCATCTCTAAGGAGAAGTCTGATATGGTCCCACCAGCACTTCGCTCCCATAACCTCATTTTTCCTTAATTACTTCCGAAGAGATGCCATCGCGTAATACACCCACACTGGAGACTTCAAGTGTTAGCTTGTTAGGTCTCAAGAATTCACTTTATATGGTTGTAGGATCACAGCCCCTCTGAAGTTCCCCAATGCCTTTTTCTTCTGACATAGTCTCTAGAGATCACAGTGTGAAGCAGTATGGTTTCTCCAGCTGTGGTTTTCTTGCCTGAGTGACACTTCCCTTTTCTCCTCTCCTCCCGTATTGGCTTTCCATCTGTCTTGTCCCTTTTGCCCCTCACTCCTCTTTCTCCTCTTTGCTTTCTTTTGAGACCATTTTGTTAAATTGCTTTTAAAACAAATAGAAAAGAGAGACTCTTGGCTATCTGGTATCCCTGGTATGGGTTTGCCCTTGAGTTCTTCATATGTTAGAAAGTGTGCTTGAGGCATTGAGAAAAGAAGTTGGGCCAAGGGAAAATCTTAGGAGCCCTAGCATCCCAGACAGCTGTGCTGTGGTTCCTCCTGGAGAACACCCCTACCCCTTACTGGTATGCCTCTTTCCCCAGTAAAAGACCCCTCATTCATCAGAGGCAGGCAGAAGTGGTCTTCTGGTCTGCTCTTCTGGGAACCCTGTCTTTGATGCAGAATGCCTACTTCTGGTCTTTCACAATAATACCACTCCAAAATTTGGTTGCAACCTCACACAAACCTGAGCAAGGACTGGCCAGGGGTCATTCATCAGGTCAAAGTTTGGTTTCATGACTTGAGTTCCTCTTACTTTTTGTCTTGTCCTGTCCTGTCTTGACCCTTAGGTGGGTCCTGTTGAGGAGCAGGCAGGTGTTGGTCTTGGTACAACTGGACCCACTGACAAGAGTTTCTAGTCAAAATACACACATTTAAAGAAGGTTAATGGTCTGTGTAGAGAAAGACGCCTTAGGGCCCAGTGTATATACAAACCAAGTCCCCAAATGCATGGGGTAGGGGATATGCCACACATCTGACTCCTGGCTCCTTCTGAGTCATGCCTGTATGGTGCTGTAGCCGGAAGTATGAAAGGAAGGTTTCCCAGCTCTTCTCTTTCCTGGTATACAGGATCTGCTTGCTGCCATTTCTCCTCCCCACTTTGAGACTCCTTTAGGAAAATGAGCTCTTTGAAGCTGTCCCATCTTTAGGAAGGTGATGTACCTGAGGGCTCCCATGTCTGTTAGCCATTGCCCTTAAA
This sequence comes from Psammomys obesus, assembly GCF_907164565.1. Taxonomy (NCBI): domain Eukaryota; kingdom Metazoa; phylum Chordata; class Mammalia; order Rodentia; family Muridae; genus Psammomys; species Psammomys obesus. The sequence continues at coordinate 12,589 of NW_026592084.1, read as the reverse complement.
GCACTGTGCCACAGTCACTGCCCACAATAGGTGACTGCAAAGAGCAACCATTCCTTCTCTGCCTTGCAGATCATTCAGATGAAATTGGCGGTGGGTAAACTGACCTAACTTAGGTTTTTATATGTCTCCTCAGTTCTAGTCTCTACTTCTGTCATCTTCCTCCTGGGACCAGTGGCCTGTCTTGGATATATCCAAAATACAAGAGCACAAATGGAAACACTCAATTTTGTCCAATATAGGTCAAAGCAGATTGCACATCCAAGTCAAGAGTACTGCAATAGGACCCACCCAAAGCAGGGAGCCATCTGCCCGGCTCTGAGGCACAAACAGAAGGAAGAGGGGCATTGCACATAGCGCCTAACTATTCAGCCCCATCTGACAATCAACCAACAGAGCAGAAGGGAAGGAACTGGTTCGGGTGGGACTTGCTCGGCAGCCGAAGTGTGCCGTCTACCCTTCCTATCCCAGTGTCCTCTGTCCTTGTCCACCCTTGTTTTCAGCTTGATCAGAAAGAGTGTTTACAGAAATGCCTTCTTCTGCTCAGAGAAGCATGGATTATTTTTTTATGTGGCTGGAAACTTCCAAGGTTGAAGACAGCAGTTAACGCTGCAGGAAGCGCAGCCCGGCTTCCCAGTGATGTCAGAATGTTTGTGTCTTTGTGTTTCTGTTTGGGCGCATGGGACACGTGAGGGGGGGGTAGGCGGCTGAGTGGGAGTGCGGAGGTCTGTGTTTGTGTGCATGTGCGCTGTGCTCATGTTTTTGCCAATATGCCTGTCTTAGTCATGCTCAAAAATCTGTCTTTGTAGGCTGGGAGCAGAAAGAGCTTTTCAAAATTAGACAATATTATCACCAAATAGTTGTTTGTTGTTGTTGTTGTTGTTGTTGTTTAAAATGAATTAAAAGGATCAGACCTGTTCCAAACGCACTTAGTCATGTGTGTGTTTGTGTGTGTGCGCATGTGTGTGTGAACAAGCACGTGTTTGCATGCATGCAAGTATCCGTGTCCTGGGCTGTATTTGGAGGTGGAGTATAAATAGACTGACGTCTTCCACCTCGTTTCTCTGGTTCTATTTCTGCTGCAACTAAAATGATTTTGGTAAGTTATCTTAGAAATTACACAGATGTAGAGAAACTGCTTGTCTTGATTAGTTACACATTATTTCTAATAATAGACTTTATCTATCCATCTGTCTGTAATTTTTAGGCCATTTGAGGATCCACTGTTTTACCGGTGGGGAGGACAGGTTGCCTGGTGCTGTTGCAGTCTTTCTGATGCAGTCTCTGGGTTTAAATTCTGCTCCAGTATGTAGCTGGCTAGATTGGTTCTTAGTGAGTACACTACCCCCGATGACACCCCGTAAGGAGAAAAAAACCAAAAAAACCCAAAACCTCCGAGCATGTATACATAAAGGAGATGGTAGACTGGGTTACCAGGGGAGGAGATGCACCTTCGCCAGAAGATTAACGGATGGTTGCGGTGAGTTGCTGATGAAGGCATTTTGTGTAAGAGCAGGCCCTAGCTGCTGAGCTCATCTGTCTCTGCTGTCACTCTCCCCATGACTGCCTGTGCAGCAGTGAGCTCTCCGGGCACACCAACTCTGCCTCCCTCCTGTCTCCCCTCTCTGCAGGAATCCTGCCTCAGGGAGCCCTCCAGAGGCAGAGGTTCCCAGTGGAGGGACATCAGGAGAAAGGCTGTTAAGGCCAGCTGTTTGTCCTGTGCCCTGGCATGACCTTGTGAAAATCACCTCCACAGTCTTCAGAAACCCAGAGGTTTGTCATAGCAGGCCTACCAAAAGGGAGTGCTACCTTTTTTTTGGCAACCATTCATTCTTGACCAACATTTCAACCAACATCTCTGACTAGAAATCCCATGTCCCCATGCTGTGGGGAACAGAGGGACAAACACACATGCACGTGCCTTTTCAGTTCCCAGCCTTTGGCCTAGACACAGCACTAATGAAAGTTACTAGTGAGCCCCCAGTGACATGGGGGTGTTTAAGGGGTAATTCTTTGTGATTCTGCTTCTCCTTTCTAATGTCTGACAAAGTTTTTGCTTTTGCTCTTTGACTCTTTCTACACACACACACACACACACACACACAACTCCTTGCCATCTTCTTGTACTTGAAAGCAACAACTACCAACCCCTCCAAACCATCTTAAGATAATGGGCACTCACCTTTTACACCACGTTGTATCTGACTATGAACACAGGCACCTTCTCACTTACATTGGGCCCAGTGTAAGTTGAAACATCAGAAGTCAAAAACGGGTTGAGAGCTCCTAAGCTGCAGACCATCCCAGCTGAGCAGCCCGTCAGCAACCCGTGTAGAGTGTGGGTTATGTCGCCCGTGACTACAGGGCTGCTTAGAGCTCCGCCAGGTGCTGCCTCTTGTTGCACATTGTAGCTTGGGAAAAGATCCTCATTCAAACCCCAAGATACAGCTTCTACTGAGTGTTATCACTTTCCCACCATTTTAAAGTCAAGGAACCATCACCAGGATACCCAGTATGCTAGGAAGATGATCATAACTTACAGAATGGTAGGACCCCTGGCAGCAAGCAGGTACATGAGTACTTTGTACTATGACTGTCCAAGGTGGAGGGGGCAGCTTAGCTCTCATAGTGAGGGATGCCCCCTGATGATCAAGAATACTTGCTAAATAAACAAGTATATTTCCTAGGAGAGTCTCTTTATTAGTTCTCTGAGGTCAGGAGCCTTACAGACAGGGTCCCAGTCTGTTGTGTTTCAGGTAGGACCTTCTAGAGAGCTGGCCTTGGTGTCCTATCTTGGTTTTACCACCCAGGAGCCCTTTCTTGTTTCCTAGAACTTTCCATCCTTTATAGGAGGACATTATAGTTTGATGATAGATAGGTCTTTGATATATATAGGTCTTTGTTGTGGTTGTGGTTGTGGGTGGACACTTCCATTCCTCAATCACTGGAAAGCCTAGTGGGGGAAAAGGTGGAGTGTAGGGGAGAGGCGTGGGCCCACGTGGGCAGACACCTGAAAAAGTTTTTGCTTTATAAAAAGACCAGTGTCCATCAGCACCTATACATCACACGCTGACGGCTTCAGCATTTGAGGATTTAACTAACCTTGGATCAAAGATGTCGCTAGGCCCGTGATGGCTGTGCCTGTGTGGAGCGTGGCTAGACTTTCCCCCTTGCTAATATTCTCTAAGTTGTTCAGCATAGAAACTAGTTACTCAGTATTTACCCATTGAGTATTATAAGTAATGGAGAGATGATTTCCAGAGGGAAATGTGAGGTACTGTGCCATGTTCTGTGAGGGACTTGAATGCGCACAGATTTGACATCTGTGGTGGGACTATCCATAAATCACCTTCCTTCAGGTTAATATGTAAACGGACTAGAGTGTGGTCAGTGGCAGCCTACAGTCACAGCCAGCTCCAGCTCTGTCTTTCAGACCTCACCTTTGCCCTGGGACACGGAGAATTACAAACACAAGCCCCTGAGTCCACTTTGCATATGAATTTGAAAACGCTTTATCAGGGCTATGCTTGCTGCCATCTCTTCTGTTTGTGGATGTCTTCTGTTTTGATCTGAGTTGGGAGCAAATAAAACAATGGTTGCGTGTCCACAGTCTCTGAGATTTCTTTCTTATTTGCAGAACATACCCCAGGAAGCGCATGCGTGCGCTCACTGAAGCTCGAGACTATGAGCATGTGCGCGCGCGTGCATACACACACACACACACACACACACACACACACACACACAAGTTTTCATATTAGTTTCCCGAGTTCATGGATAAAGTCCAGAGCTGCCAAAGCTCCCACTACTTTGCCATGTCACACTAATAGCTTCCAGATCCCATCACGTATTAAATTCATGCGGCTTCAGCGAAGCCATCTATTTAATGCAATTCGCTAACTGCCTGCGCAGCCCTGCTGACAGTGACATATTAGTTTTGCGGTCTTTTGCAATCTGATATCTCTGAATTTGCCACCGTACTAAAGATTTGATTAATGTGGTTCCATTTGGATGCAGTAATTGGCTGCGACTGTTGTAGAAAATAATCAGGCTTTCATTCCTTACAAGTGCACGGACATGCTAATGAGAGAGTGGGTTAATTAAGCCCGCGGCAGAAAGCGACAGTTACTGATGACTGTTATGACAAACTACCGACTCGGCATTTGGGAGCAGGACAGCAAATTTGCACTTTATGAAATTACAGGAAAACTAGGACATAAGGAATAAATAGTTACATCTGTTTGGTGAAAGGGGGGAAGGGGCGGGGAGGAAGAAAGGGGCGCAAGAGGAAAAGAACAAGTGGAAGACAGCTTCCCCAAGACAGGGCCTGGGTCTCAGAACCCAGGAGGCAGGGAAGAGGCCTGCATCTCAGCGGCTGTGTTTGCTTGAACTTGAGGGTAAGGACAGGCAGCATGTGATGAGCCCAGACAAACACCTGAAGTTCAGACTTCACCAAAGGACCGGCTGCCTAGAAGCAGACTTGGGAAAGAGGGAGGTTCCGGTCAAGGTTGGGAGGATGGCAGACTGCTCAGGGACTGTCCACCTGTGTCCAGGCGCTCTTTGGAGAATGTGTTCAGCAGATGCCTAGGCTGATACTAGCGCCCATTTTATTTACTTGTTTATTCTTTATTTACCTCCAAGTCATCCTTCTAATTCACCTGTCCTTACACACTTCCTGCTTTTGGAGTTGAGTCTTGTAGCTAATCTTAGGCTCCTTTTGGGTGATTTCCCGAGATCTTCTGGGCTCCTTGGCTCTCTGCATTCTCTTATGTGGCTCTGGGGATCTGTTGTCTCTTTCTTGGAGGCTTGGTCAACCTGTGTCCCGTGGGCATCACGTACCCCAGGACAGCCATGAATGTAGGCCCCCACAAAAATCACAAACTTCCTTAAAATATTCTGAGATTCGATTTTGCGAACTTTGTTTTGTTTTGGTGATGGAGTTTTAGTGGTTTGGAGTATGAACTTTGTAGCTGACAGTGTCTAAAGGTGGGACATGCCTGCAGGCCATTTAGGCCTTGAAGGAAGGAGATTCCTGTTCACCCCTCTGGGGGTCTACTGAAGAGCATGGACTTCCAAACACCCCCCCTCTCCCTCTTCCTGTTCCGGGTCCCCAGGACTCCTGTGATTTAAGCTTAGCTTGACCTTCATTTCAGTCTGCCTTCAGGTCCACCCCCCAACCATGAGCAGCACCCAGCACAGGTTAGGTACTGTTAGCTGGGACACCGAGGTAGGAGCAAAGCCCAGTACCTTATCCATGCCCCTTGGCAGCTTGTAGACCAGCCGCTACATAGACAAGCCATTGATTGTGACTAGTGCTCTGCGCAAAGAATGAAGGCACCTGTGCTGCTCTCGTTTGTCTGCTGGGGCCCCGAGGGTATGGTGGATGGAATCAGGAGACAAGGCTGGGTAGTTCAAACTGGGAACAAATGGCGGAGTCCTCAGTGGCTCAGTCTCCCCTAAGGAGCATGGGTTTATTCCATAGGTGAAGGGTGTTATGATTACGGAAGGTTTTTTTGTTTGTTTGTTTGTTTTTGTTTTTTTGTGAGCTCATATCTGTGCTTTAAGGGAGGTTACGTTGGAAGCAGAAATGTGATGTGAAGTAGAGATAAAAAAGGCTCAAGAACAAACTAGAAAGCAGAGCTCAGACTTTAAGACCAGCCCGGGCATGTGGGAAGGCTGATCAGGCCCAAGTCCTGGAGGACCCATACGGGGGTCGGGGGAGGAGAAATCCTTCACAAGGTGGAGATGCAGTTCGCTTGGCACGGCTTTCCCAGGTGAGCTTCTCTTGAGCTCACAGGTAGGGGCATCAGGGACCCTGGAGGGAAATATCTAACAACCGGGACAACTGAAAGGCAGAGGACTTCCCTCCGTGCTAGGCATCCTCAGCCGCACCTGAGACGCAAACACGAAAAACGAGGGCGTGGTCTCTGCTCCCCGGTTTAGGCAAAAATACAGAGAAAGACTGACTTAAAGCACAAACTTGCGGAGTATGGCTCAGTTCAGGAAAGCCAGCTCTCGGGTAAGAGTTCTGGGAAACCGGTTCCCGCAGCGCGGGCAGGGCTACGACTCACACGGAAGCAACTCTTCAGTCACCAGTTCTTTATGACCGTCTTCCCTTCTTCCCTTCCACCAAACACCAGAGACAGTTTATATGCACAAAGTGCATTTTCCAGCACCTCAAGCTGCTGGGGAGACAGGCAGTCTGTTTGCTGGAAGTCTTCTTTGGTCAGTGTCTGGTACAGGCTGCTAGCTGTAATTTTCACTTTGATGACAAGGATGTTTGAGGCTAGGAGATAGGAAATAGAAGCCTATGCTCACGTAGTAGCTGGGGAATGGCAGCCGGGTGTTTAGAAAGCAGATCTGCTAACCACCAAATCTGCCCCCCCCCTCCCGTCTAACCCTTTAAACTTCTTTTATTTTATAAGATGCCACTGGATAGATTTCTGGATCAATACCAGTCTTATTCTAAGGTAGAGCATGTGTGTGTCCTCGGGCCCTGATTCGGGTCTGTCCAGTACCAAGCCTCTTCTCAGGGCCCCAGAACAACACGGTAGACCTGTCTGAAGTGGGGATTAGAAGCAGGCGACCCATGGGCCTCTCACTGTCTGTGGTTCTGGACATTCGATGCTGTCCCATTCAAAAGGTTTCATGGCTCCCAGACTTGGGATATTTAGAACTAGATTCCCTCATATTTCTTTCTCTCTTGTCTAGAAGGGGATGGAAAGCTGAAAGAAGCTTCTGGCCAGTGTGGTTGATTACCTTTGTGTTTGCATTGACCTAGCTGCCTGCTAGGAAGAGCCCCAGAGGAGGATGCAAAGTAACAGCACATTGGTGAGCAGGAGCCTGGAGAAGGGGAGCAGACCCTCCCCTGCCCCGCCATCCCTCTTGCAGAGGCAGAGGAGACTCCCAAGCCTGCCCTTGCCAGCCATGCTGAGGTTCTGCAGCCTGAGCACCTGGCCTGCCTGGGACCTGCTGATTTAGACTAGAAGATTTTATGGTCGGTAAATGGCTTTCAAATTTGTTTGGAATTACCCAGAGCACATATTAAACACTCAAATTGCCATCTTCATTTTTTTTTTTTTCATCTGCAATTTTCCTTAGTACAGTTCTACTGCCTTCCCTGGCACACCACTGTCTCCTCAGTGTTTGGACTCTTTCTGACTGCAAAGGCCCCGGCAGTAGCATCTCTACAGTGAGCTCCAAGAAGGTCAGGGGCACTGTCTACTGATCAGAGTGGTCCAGTGTTCTCTGCCACATTACACTGTGGACTAAGCTCAAGAGAGTTTCTCTGAAGACTATGTCTGTTTAGAGACTCAGAATGTAACCTTACTTGGAAGTAGGATCTTTGGATATGTAATTAGTAGCAATGCAGCCCTTAGTCTGTTTTCTAGGAAGAGGCTAAGATCCACAGGAGAGATGGCCACGTTGAGGTGGGGACATAAGTGACGAAGCTTCGAGTCAAGGAACCCTAGGATATCTGGTGATGGCAAGAGAAGTCTTCCCGAGAGCCTTCTGGTAGAGCAAGTGTACTGGCACCATTTTAGCCCTAGCTTGTGGTGATGTGCTATGGTGATACTAGGAAAGAAACACACCCACCTCTCAGATCACTTAGGACTCTGCCAGCCTACTCCCGTGATCGAGGACACACTTTATGGGAGACACCCTTCAAACCTTCTGTCGTTTCACTTCACCGGTTGGCATCTGGTGGCTCATTTTCTTTAGTATTCTGCTGTCCACTTCTTACTTCTAAGTCCATGGCCTTCAGTGAACGTGTGACATCCAGCTTCCCAGAGAAGAATCAAGCAGGACTGCATCATTTCTATTAAGTTGGCATATAGTGGGTGCTAGGCCTTTCATTATCTGCGAGCCACCCATTCTTCTACAAAACGTTACACAGCTTTGTTGTCTGACCCATACTTTCGACTGCATACTTGCAACAAGAGGAGACTTGGTGTGTTTAAAAAAAATAATCATTGGAGCTCTTCCTCTCGCCTACCTCAACCCTTCTGAAAGTTCTACGTGAACACTCTGGGACCCTCCAGAAGAGATGGGACCCTGACTCCTTTGGCCTCCAGCATCTCAGCATCTCCTGCCACCCCCTCCTTTAATTGTGGGAGCCCTTGCCCCTGTGGGTTGTCAGGGGGTTCTGCACATTTTATACCTGACAGGACCTCTCCCAGAAACCCCGGAGGGAGACACCGTTAAAATGTTTTATGTTGGGGAATAGCTTGGTTTCTGTGCAATAAAAACCAAAGCCATTGAACAAGCAAGCTCCTGGGTAATTACTGGGACAGAGGAGATAGCTTCCATATGCCGGTGGGTGCTGGGGCCCAGTCTGCATCTGTTCCCTTTGTTCTGTCAGAGAGCAGAGCCAGGAGGGGGGGCTGACCTCTCGATAAACCCTGAACCAGAACCCTCCTCGAGTTTTGGGAGGAGGGACAAAGGTGGCAGAGGGGGGTCAGAGGGCAGCCACATCTGGCTGGGGTGGGGGGGAGGTCTGGGGCGGGGAGGAGTGGAGACAGGGAAGGGGGCTGTGGCCGCTCACCTCTAATCAATAATCCTGCTCCCAGAGATCAGAGAACCATTCATTAGCGAGCTCGTTAGGTGATTGATAGGCTTAATTTTCCTGTCAAATGTGGACTTCCCTTGTAAACATGTCAACTGGGGAAAGTTCAAGCTTGTCACTTGGATTTATGGCTGGAATAACATGTAGGTGGAAAAGAGGGCCAGCTCCCCAGCGAGCAGGCTGGCTGCTCTGAGTGCAGGGTAGGCCAGCCAGGTGCCTGAAAACACCCTCCTTCCTTTTTCACGCAGCTGAGATAACAACTCTCGGGCCTCAGAGAAGTGGCCCAGGTGGCTCCTACTACCCCATCCTGTCACTCACTCATCCCAGCACCTCCCTCCTTCCCTCCATGGGACTCTTCCAGGACTCAAGTTTTTGCTCTACAAGGAAACCCAAGAGGGACAGGGAAGGCTCCCCTAGGCTGTGTCTTCTCTTTAGCTGTCCGGGGAGATAAGGAATAAAGTGAGGATGGAAAGCACACGTATCATGATGCAAACAAGCCATCAGTTCCTCGGTGGTCTGGAAAATTGCTGGCAGCACTTGGGGGACAGGTTAGAGGAGAGGTGGGCACTGAGGAAGCAGCCACTCAGAACAAATGGAGGGACAATGGAGGGCAGCTGTAGCCAAAGCTCAAAGGGTGGTCATGGGGGGCACATCTGCACCAGGCTCTAGTTGATGCTCCTCATTAAGCTGGCCAAGCACAGCCATGCTCCCCAGATGGGCAAGAAACTCAGGCCCCGTACAAGTGAGCGCTGGATAATTGAAAATCCAGTTCAAAGCTCACTGTCACCATTAGTGTTAGGATCACAAAGAGCTAGCTATGGTAAGGAGGCTTCCTGGGATTTAATCCCTGGACTGCCTTGACTAGCAGCAGATCATGTAATTTGCTTGAAGAAGTCTTGCTTTGGTATTAAAATGTTCCAGGTCTCCTGACATACACTTTCCTGTGGCAGGACCTCGACCACCTGAGAATAATAGAGGCATCTGTCTTTCCTGTCCCTGTGTTCTTTGCTGTTCCTGGTGGGCCCCTCAGTGTCAGCAGAGTTAGAGCAAGGGCAGGGCTTAGAAACCTCTGAATAAGACCTGTTCCTAGCAACACTGATTAGGGTGAGCGTGCATGAGAGTGTGTGTATGCATGCCTGCCTGAACATGCATAAGCAGAGGGGTGACCAACTGAGTTACAGTTAAATGCAGACCCTCCATGAACCATCTTGGCCTTCTGCAGCAAGATAACTCATTTCTGGTTTGGAAGTACAGTGGCCTGTATCGCTTGGTCCTGGAAACCTAACTGGGGTGATGAGGGGAGGAAGAAAGGATAGACACGTGTACAGAGAGGCTGGGATGTGGTGTGTTCAGACGGATGTGCATCAACAATAGCAACCTGCAACCCCACGATGCTTTTTCTACACATCTGGGTTGAGGAGGCGGGTTTCTGGTACACAGCTGGATGGGGAGGCAGGTTTAGCTAATCTTTTTAGGCAGTCTCTGGAAGGAAGCAGTTGCCCTGGAAGAGAAAGCTGTGCTTGCCAGTTCCTGTCAAGACCTTCAACGTTCCCCCTCAACATTTGCACTGAGACCAGAGAAAAGTCTTGCCATTCCTCTGAGCCCAACCTGGGGAAGGCGGTCCTGTTTCCATGGGGGTGAGGCATTAGAGTCTTTGATATGGCTGTGCTCATGTCAACAACACACAGATACTCTGGATGACATCGGGACAATCACTTAGGGCTTCCTCAGCCCCTTACAGGGAGGTGTGCCAGACTTTAAAGTGTAACCTGCTGTGGCATTGAACTCCTCAGGCTAAATTCTAAGGCAAGAAATGAGAAGGAAGCTCTAGCTAGGCTGGTGGCTGGCTTCCCTTTATGTTTCTCTCTCTCTCTCTCTCTCTTTTTACCAGGGTTGAAAGTTTGTTTGTTTATACCGGGTGTCTCAACCTCAGAATTATTGAAGAGGAAGAGTTTTAGACTATGATAAAATGCCTGAGGTGATGAAGCAGAGATGAATATTGAGAAGAGGTTTTTTTGGGGGAGGGTGGCCATATTATCCCCTTAAAGAGCCTACACAATGGGCTAACTTCCTTCCACAAGGCCCCACCTCCAAAAGGTTCCAGAACCTCACAAAAAAAACCACTGAATGGAGACCAGTCTTTGTTACACGGGCCTTCGAGAAGGATGTGAGCTGTGGCAACAGCAGCAGTCACGAAGCTGCTACTTTTGAGCACTTGCCATGCATTCTACAAGAATCTCCTCTTGTAAGTTGGTGACAAACCTACACTCCTGCCATAGCTACACAGTTGGTTTGGGGTACGTGGTGAGCATAAGGACCACAGTCTGTATCATGGCTCCTCAGACCTCTTGCTACATGACTTTAGAGGGGTCCATGTTAACTGCATGAGATTGCAGTGTGTTTGTCAGACTGGTCAGAAACTCAGTTTTGTTCCTATGGCCCAATCTCTGGGCACCTAGTGGTAGACATTTTCTGATATATATATATATATATATATATATATATTAGGTTTTTCTTCTATTTCACAGAACATTTTTCTTCTATATCAAGCTCTGGCATCCACGGGGAGCTGGGATCCTGCCGTAATGTTCTCTAAACTGAGTTTCTGGAAAGATTGTAGGACCAAGTTCAGACACAAAGGCTCCATTGAATAGAGTTGTAAGTGAGCTATGCCTGGGGATGCCCACCAATCGATCCTGGAGGACTTTCCAGGCAGGCAACAAGACCCTTACTTTCCTTTAACACAGTCAAGACCATTGATCCCTGGCCCAGGGAGCTCCTTCCATAGCCTCTTGCCTTCTACCCCACAATTAGTAATTATTGTTATCGAAGTAATACACATAATTCAGTGAGCACCTACTAAGTGCCAAGGGAAGTCCCAGTTGTAATTAGCACATGAATTTTTCTTCAGTTAATACAGTGACTCCGTGTTGTCGGAACTACCATTGTTTTCTGTTTATGGGGAAAGAAGCAGAGGCCTAGAGGGGATGAGACAGTTTCCCGAGGCTTGAAGGAAATTGTTTCTCAGGCCTAGAGGCTGTGCCAAGTCTACCAACCTCAGCTCCCCACTGTTCTTAGACACCTATTGCTCTCTCCTGTTTTCTCATGCTTTCTAAACCTCCTCAGCAACAATATGCTTCCAAAGACAGGAGGGAATCCTTCCGGTCAAAGGTCATCTGGCCTTCTGACACCTGTGGTCAGGAGAGACAAAGGCTTCTACACAGACGTGGGCATGAGGTATGTGGCCCATGCTTGGTGTGTATGTGTCTATGGCGTATTCATGGCAGGCTTTCCCAAGTAACTGAGAGGTTCCTCTTATCCTGGGTGGTCTAGCTGGGAGGAAGCAGACATGCTTCATTAAAGCTCCCCTCAGCATGCAAGAAACATCCTTAGGCTTCTAGACTGTAACTGGCAGGGACAATGGCCACTTCTTTTTGGTTCCTGCTGGTGTCTGCATTCAACTCTTCTTCTGGGATACCAGTGAAGATCTGAATCTTCCATAACCTTGCCATTTGGGCAACTACTCCCATAATTTTTTTAAAATCAATCTGCATGTATGTGTTTGGTGTAAGTGTGTGTGTGTGTGTGTGTGAGTGTGTGTGTGCATCTGGAACTCAGAGGTTGACTTTCCTCTGTTGCTCTCCACCTTATTTTTTGAGACAGGCTCTCTCACCTATCTGGAGCTTGCTGACTTACTGAACTAACTGGCCACCATGCCCAGCTTTTCTTTCCTGTGCTGGTGACCTGAACTCAGGTCCTCATTCTTACACTGCATATCTCCAGCACTCCCCCTGCCCTGATTTTTTTTTTTTTAATTGCTGAATTTTAGCAAGAAAGCTTGCCCTTGGTTTGGCAAAATGTCCTTCAACCTGCTCAGCCAGCTACATCCTTGAAAACCAGTAATTTCCTGACAAGCAAGACTTTGATGAACTATGCCCACTTCAGAGAGACTGGGAGGCTCGTTAGGGCATATGAAGTACAATCCTTGTCTGCACTGGAAAGTCCCCAGCTCCATTGCGCTGGCAC